>NC_133660.1:243863925-244163925 GCF_037893015.1 Macrotis lagotis
AGGTAAATTTGGCCAGACCAAAGAGTGTGTAAAAGGGAATAATATATAAAAAAGCCTAGATGAATGGTCTGGAGACAGTTGTGAGGGGCTCTAAATGCCAATAAAAGTATTTATAACTGAAATTATAAATTTATTATAAATGAAATTAAGGAAGTGCGGAGGTCCTTGAGAGGGTGGTGACATGTCCACACTTGTGCTTAAGGAATATAACTTTGGCAGTTGAGAAGAGGGTAGAAGAGGAAAGAATGAGACTGGTAGCAAAGGGGTCATTTTGAAGGCTATTATTGCCTGTTGATGAGGGCCTGAATTAAGGTTGGTAAATCAAGGGCAGAACACATGGCCTGACCATCAACAGAAGTGATATCTGAATAGAAGATCAAGAAGACACCTGAAACTGTAAATAGGTCACAGAGAAGGAAATAACCCATTGATTAATGAACAGTATTATCCCATTGACCGAATAAGAATATAGAACAAGTAGAGATTAGTCAGGGTCTAAGTGAAGAGGAAGAGAGATCCCAAACCTGGTCTATAAGGGTACTTAGTCTTATATTAGGATGCCAGGATGATGGGATGGCAAGCGAATGAGATGCTAAAAGACAAATTTTGTTGCAGGTGAATCCTGAGTCATACAAACTTACCCTTAACATCTGATTCCTCTTTCCCACTTGAATTTTGTATATATTTGTTTTTTCCCCCCTCTATCTATCTATCTATCTATCTATCTATCTATCTATCTATCTATCATCTATCTATCCTATCAATCTATCATCTATCTATCATCTATGTATCTATTTGTTTTTCTCACTTTGTAGTTACAAATATAAAAGTTAACAAAAATAATATAAATATCATAATAGGGGCAGCTAAGTGGTACCATGGATAGAGCATTGGGGCTGCAGTCAAGAAAATATATCTTTTTGAGTTCAATTCTGGCTTCAGACAGTTACTATCTGTATGCCCCTGGGCAAGTCACTTAGTGTTATTTGCCTCAGTTTCTTCACTTGTAAAATGAAACTGGAGAAGGAAATGACAAATCTTTCAAGTACCTCTGCCAAGAAAATCACAAATGGAGTCAAGGAAAGTCATACACAACTGAAATGACTCAACAATACATATTTTGTATGTACCTGCAGACTCTCCATTAGAATGTATGCTTCTTGGGGGCAGCTAGGGTGGCACAGTGGATAGAACACTGGCCCTGGAGTCAGGAGTACCCGAGTTCAATCCTGCCTCAGACACTTAATAATTACCTAGCTGTGTGGCTGGTGGGCAAACCACTTAACCCCATTGCCTTGCAAAACAAAACCTTAAAAAAAAGAATGTATGGGCAGAGCCAAGATGGAGACAAGAGAGGAATGTCTCTTGGTGCTCTCTCAAAAACTTATAAACTAAGGACTCTAACTAAATTTTTGAGAGACAGAACCCACAGAGGGACCCAGTGAGGCAGTTCTCCTACTCAAGATAACCTGGAAAAGAGCAGAAAGGATCTGCTCCCCTGGGGTTGGAGGAGTGGCCCGCCAGAGGGTTGGCCCACCAGAGGGGTGGCCCTCCAGAGCAAGAGAATTTCAGCCTCCCAGAGGCAGCCCCAGGGGTGCTGGGAGCCATGGCTCACAGCAGTGGGGGAGTTTCCTGAGCTATGCCCCGGGGAGCACCAGGAACAAATTGGGGGAACAGCAGGGGACCTCTGCCAGAGCAAGCACCTAAAGTTCAGCCCTCAGGGCACACAGCTAGCAGCCAAGCAGCAGTGTGGCCCAGGCAGTCCCAAACCAGGAAACAGAAGCAGGCAGAGCTGGTAAGCAGGAGCCCCCAGGGCATGAGCCCATTGAGCTGAGAGAGGGGAGTAAAGAGAGACAGGACTGCCAAGCTCTGACCCTGGAACAGGACTCTGGGGCTCTGGAACACATTCAGATCCTGATCACAGTCTGCCCCCCCCCCATAGAACAGCAGGGACCCCCTCCACCTCAGTAGAGGGTGGGGTGCATATGGTCATTCACAAACCAGGAGGGAGGACAGAGCCTCACACACTGAGACCCTTGTGGGGTGTCATAAAAGCTCAGGAAGCACACCCAAAACAGGCTAAGGCTGGGAAAATGAGCAAGCAGAGAAACAAGAGGAACACCATTGAGAAATATTTTGCCTGTGAGCCCAAGAACGATCAAAACACTCAGTCTGAAGATGAGGAAGCACTAGCTCCTGCATCTAAAGACTACAAGAAAAACAGAAATTGGGCTCAGGCTATGACAGAGCTCAAAAAAGACTTTGAAAATCATATGAGGAAGTTAGAAGAAAAACTGGGAAAAGAAATGAGAGAGATGCAGGAAAAACATGAAAATGAAGTCAGCAGCTTAGTCAAGGAAATCCAAAAAAAAAAATGCTGAAGAAAATAGCATGCTAAAAACCAGCTTAGGTCAAATGTATAAAACAGTTCAAAAAGTTATTGAGGAGAAGAATGCTTTAAAAAGCAGAATTGGCCAGAAGGGAAAAGAGATAAGAAAGCTCTCTGAGGAAAACAAATCCTTCAGACAAAGAATAGAACTCAGGGAGATTGATGAATTTACGAGAAATCGGGACTCATTACTTCAAAAACCAAAATAAATGAAAAATTAGGAGAAAATGTGAAACATCTCATTGAAAAAACAACTGATCTGGAAAACAGATTTAGGAAAGCTAATTTAAAAATTATTGGAATACCTGAAAGTCATGATCAGGAAAAGAGCCTTGACATCATTTTCAAAGAATTACTACAGGAAAATTGCCCTGATATCCTACAAGCAGAGGGAAAAATAGAAATGGAGAGAATCCACCTATCCTCCTGAGAAAGAGATCCCAAAAAACCAACCCCTAGGAATATTATAGCCAAGTTCCAGAACTTCCAAGTCAAAGAGAAAATATTACAAGCCAGAAAGACACAATTCAAATATCATGGAGCGGCAGTCAGGATTACACAGGACTTAGCAGCAACTACATTAAAAGCTTGTAGGGCTTGGAATATAATATACCAGAAGACAAAAGAGCTTGGAAGGCAGCTGAGAATCAACTACCCAGCAAAAATGAATGTCCTCTTCCAGTGAAAAAAGACAGACTTTCAATGAACCAGGGGAATTTCAAATGTTCCTGTTGGAATGGCCAGAGCTGAACAGAAGGTTTGATCTTCAGATACAGGACTCAGGTGAAGCATGGAGATTGAAGGAGATGGGGAAAATATGAGGGACTTGATGATGAACTGCATGTATTCCTGCATAGAAAAATGACACTGATAATGCTCATATGAAGCTTCTCAGTTAATAGAGCAGGTAGAGGGAGCTTTTATAGTTGAAGCACAGGAGAAAGCTGAATTTGAAGATAAAATATGGTGTAAAAATGGAGTCAATAGAAAAAAGGGAAATGTAATGGGAGAAAGAAAAAGGAGAGGGGGGGATAGGCCAAGAAATTTCATATAATAAGATTTTTCTTTATTACAATGAGCTATTGCAATGATATGGAAGGGGGGGGGAAGGCAAGGAGGAATGAGGGAATCTTTGCTCTCATCAGAGGTGGCTAGGAGAGGAAACAGCATATATACTCAATGGGGTATAGGTATCTGGAGTAAGAAGGGGGGGACAGGGGGAAGGGGGGGGATGTGAGTGATGTAGGAAAGGATGGACCATGGGGAGAGTGGTCAGATATAACACATTTTCTTTTTAACTTCTCTCAAGGGGCTGGGATTGGATGGCCTCTCTGAGACCAGAGGGCCAGGTGGATGCTGGGCCTAAGGGGTGGTATGGGGGCTCAGGGCCTCTTGGCCCCAGGACCAGGGATCTATCTGCTGCACCACTCAGCAACCCTACCGCAGAGTCAGAGTGAAAGGAGAGAGACAATATAGTACATGGTAGTGGAGAAATACGAAAGGAGGGAGTTGCGATCAGCAGTGGCAACAGTGGAAAAATATGGAAGTAACTTTTGCGAAGGACTTATAAAGAATGTGATCTACCTGCGACAGAGTTGTTGGTGTTGGAATAAAGACTGAAGCACATTTATTATTATTATTATTTTGGGGTGGGGTTCAGGGCAAATGGGGCTGGGTGGCCTGCCTGGGGCCGTATGGCAGGGTGATCGTTGGGTGTCTGAGGCCGGATTTGGACCCGGGTGATTCTGGCTTAAGGGCCAATGCTCTGTCCGCCAC
This sequence comes from Macrotis lagotis, assembly GCF_037893015.1. Taxonomy (NCBI): domain Eukaryota; kingdom Metazoa; phylum Chordata; class Mammalia; order Peramelemorphia; family Peramelidae; genus Macrotis; species Macrotis lagotis. The sequence continues at coordinate 243,868,091 of NC_133660.1, forward strand.
CCAGCTACCCCTACTATTATTACTATTTTATTTTATTTTGGGTCTTTTTTTTTTTTTTGCAGGGCAATGGGGTTCAGGTGGCTTGCATGTCACATGGCTGGGTGATTGTTGGGTGTATGGGACCGGATGTGGACTCGGGTGCTTGTGACTCCACAGCTGGTGTTCTGTCCATTGCTCCACCTGGCCATACCTACAATTATTACTATTATTTTTTTTTTAATTTTTTCTCTCCCCTTTACTTTATTGCTCACATGTGTCTATATTTTTTTGGGCAGGGGGTATTTTGTTTACTCTTAAACAAGAATATTTTATTAATGTATAAAAAATTATTTGTACAAAATGAGAATAAATAAATATTAAATATTAAAAAAGAATGTATGCTTCTTGTGAGCAGGGATTGTTTTGTTCTTTATTCTCATGTCCTCAGTATCTAGCAGAGGCCTGGTGCAGAAGCCCTTGGTTAACTGATTAATTTTTAGAGAAGGGCAATCTTCTTATTCCCTTCTTTGAATTGAGATGCTGTTAGGTTTTTTAAAGTTTCCTTTCTAAATTTTTTTCTTTACCCTACAGGATCTTATCTTCTGTATATCAACAGCATTAGCTCACATAGAGCCAAATCTACCTGTGCATATTATTCAGACGTTTCAAACCCAATCATATGCTTTGAAATGATTTGGGTACATTCTCTTTTTAACTAGAAGAAGGCCTTTGTCAGGTGCTTTGGGATAGGATGAAAGATTGCATTTAAGTGTGAGATTTTATTATTTTTATTATTTCCCTTCACTTGGATCATGAAGAATCATGAGGTTTCCAAGGCAACACGTAGCTTAGGGAAAATTGGAGTGAGCCCGCTCTGTGCAAAGGGGTAACATCACAGATACCACAACAATGCAACTCTACATGAACTATTCTACAGAGGGGGCATTTCATCTTGATTGGAGTCTGTGAGGGATGTGTTTGAAGGGGGAGTAATCCATGTTGTGCACCTGTTCATTAAAATTGCCAACACACCCTATCTGTGCAGCGTGAAATGGGATTGACCTTAAAACAATGACTCCACGCAGAGATGTAGAATTCAGCTTTGTGTACTTTCTAAGGGGGTGAGACATGGACATTTTCTTTTAGAAGCTGGATACTTTTTAGTTCAAATACCTTCTCAATAGTGGATTGGAGAAAGCAGTAAAAGTGGTTTTTTTTTCCTTTGAAAAAAATATATTGCTCAAGTTTTGAAGGAAAGCACAGTGTATGGACAGAGGGCCAGCTTTGGAGTCAGCAAGACCTGGGTTGGGGGGATTCAAGTCCCTCTCCCCCTCACACATACACACAAAACACACACACACACACACACACACACACACACACACACACACTCACATTAACTGAGCATGCCCCTTAACAGTCAATATTCTAGGTGACTCTCTCAGATGTATTGTATTGACTTGCTGTTAATCTGAATGGAGGGGGTTACCATACCAGGAATACCCTACACAGATGAAATCACAGGTCCAGACCAAAAAGATACTTCAAAGAGATATGGTTTGATCCACATGGATAGCTTCTCCACCACTGAAAACAGAAATCCCCTTAAAAGACAGTCTTCATAAATCAGTGAGACAAAAACAAACAAAATTCACCTCTCTTGGCTGATTTTGTGGTAACGAACCCATCAGTTTTTGGCTAGGGTGACCAGAGTATATTTACAGCTATTTTAGCTTGGTAACTCTTTCCAGACATCTTACTCCACTGGTATAATTTCCAGAATATCATAATATTCTAGAAGAATTTCCAGAACAAAAGAACTCAGAGTAACTTATAAGTCATCATTAGATATTGGAGGAAGATTTCACTTCTATGAGTTAGGATAATGTAATGACTTGGAAACTGTCTTAACTAAGACCTAGAATCAAAAATCATCTCAGACATGTCCTGCCTATGTGACCCTGGATAACTCACTCATAGTATGAATCTCAGTTCCCTCATCTGTAAAAATGAGGGAGTTAGAAATAGACAAACTCCAATTTTCCTTCCAGCTTTACTTGTATGATCTTCAACTATAATTACTATGGAGATAGGATTATCAAGTTTTAGAAGCAGGTTTTAAATGCAAGTTTTAGAAGAGACAGGAAGCATAAGGGAGTGGATACAGAATTGACCTTGGAATTAGGAATATCCTCCTCTCATACTGAAGTCTCTTAACCTCTCTTACTCTCTGAGCATCTCTCTAAGGCTATTTCCTAACCTTAACTAGAACTACCTAATTGATAAAATCACAGACCTGCTAATAATAATAATAATAATTGTGGTGAAGATGTGATAATTTATGCTTTCCCCACCTTCCCTCAAATTTAAGAATATCCTTTAGGTTTTTTTTTTAGTTTTTTTTGCAAGGCAATGGGGGTTAAGTGACTTGCTCAAGGTCACAACTAGAATTATTTAGTGTCTGAGGTTGGATTTGAACGCAGATACTTTTGACTCCAGGGCTGGTGCTCTGTTCACTGCACCACCTAGCTACCCCCTAAGAATATCCCTTAAAAGACTTAATGAACTCTGGAGTTATAGGAAACCTTCATATAATACTAGACAAATCATTTTACCATGAATCTGTTAGGTGGTATGGTAGACAGAATGCCAGACCAGAAGAAGTCAGGAAGATATAAGTTCAACTCTGATCTCGGGTACTTTCTAGCTTTGCACCCTGGCCAAGTCACTTAACCCTTTTTGCATTATTTTTTTTTCTTTAATAAAATAGAGTGGAAAAGGAAACACAAACCACTTTAGCATTTTTGCCAAGAAAACCCCTAATGTGATCTTGGAGAGTAGAATGGCTGAAGCAGCTGAACAACAGCAAACACTAGCTATGTGACCCTGTGTAGCAAGTTACTTAAACTCTACCTGCCTCAGTTTCCTCATTTATAAATTGGAGATAACAATAGCACCTCCTTCCCAGGGTAAGGTGAGTATAAAGTACAGTATCTGTAAAGGATTTTTATATATAATTGTGATGTATTATTATTATTATTATTACTACCACTATTGCTGCTTCTACTGTTATTTCTATTGCTATTGCTACTGCTGCAGGAGGTGGGGGGGGGGTTCAGTTTCCTTATCTATATAGTGAGGTAGGATGAGTTGAGCTACTTGATCTCCAGCACTAAGGTTCAATGGTCAGAGTTTTATCCCTTTCTGTGGTCCTTAGGCATACCTCAGTTTCATCATTGGTAAAATGTGAGAATGTTTCTAGATCATAGAATTATCACTAAAAAGGAACTAGAAATCATCTAGCCCAGTTCTCCCTGGTTGTACATGAGGCTTAGACAAGTGAAATTACTTGTCTAGATTTAGTATTTATTAAGTTCCTGAGATGACTTTTAAGGTATCTCCCACATTCCAGTTCAAGGCATAATTCAACTTCAAGTCTTCTAGGCTCTATTTCCATTGCTTCTACCCATTGAGTATATCACCTTTTCCCCATTGAGCTAGAGGCTGGCTTTGAATGGTTGTCTCTGAATAGTCCCTGGCATTAGACATCTCAGTGGAGGAACTAAAGAAAGAGGGTGAGAATCTTTTACCAAAGTACAGAACTGTAAATGGTCCAACTATTTGGGACCATGCCCCCAAAGCTATGCATACTTTTTGACCCACTGCTAGTTCTATATCCATAAAGATCCTAGAAATAGGAGAAGGACTCATGTATATAAAAATATTAATAGCAGTTCTTGTGGTATTGGCAAAGACTTAGAAACCAAGGAAATGCCGATCAATTGAGGAATAACTTGAACAAGTTATGGTGAATATGATGAATATGAATGTGATGGAAAAATACATGCTACAAGAAATGATGAAGGGGACAATTTCAGAAAAACCAGGGAAGACATCTCTGAACTGATGCAAAGTGAAGTGAGCATAACTAAGATAACAATTCAAACATCAAGATTGTAAGCATAATCACCTTTGAAAGATTAGGAACTCTGATTGACACAGTAACCTATCATAATTCCAAAGGACTCATGATGAAACATGGGTATCTACCTCCAGATAGAGAACTGATGGACTCATAGTGAAAACTGAAGCATCTTTTCTTTTCTTTTCTTTTCTTTTCTTTTCTTTTCTTTTCTTTTCTTTTCTTTTCTTTTCTTTTCTTTTCTTTTCTTTTCTTTTCTTTTCTTTTCTTTTCCTTTCCTTTCTTTTCCTTTCCTTTCTCTTCTCTTCTCTTCTCTTCTCTTCTCTTCTCTTCTCTTCTCTTCTCTTCTCTTCTCTTCTCTTCTCTTCTTTTCTTTCCTTTTCTAACTTGGCTATTAGGGGACTTATTTTGCATGAAAATGCATATTTTAATGGAGCTTGTTTTTCTTGCTTTCTCAAGGGATGGGGAGAGAATTCAGAACTCAAAATAAAATAAAATTGAATTAAAATAAAAATGAAGAAATTTTTGCTAGCTCTTGAGCAAAGCTTATAAAGTGGGAGTGGGGGCAAACCAGATGGGCTATAATAACATTTGTCTTCAATACCCATCCACTAAAACTTGAAAAAGGATGGATGAAGAAAACTACATTTGTATGTAGTTGGGAAAAATACATATTTTTTAAATGGGGATTACAATAGTCCAGAATTGTTATAAAGATAAAATGAGATAATAATTGTAAATCACTTTGTGAACTTTAAAGTGCTCTTTCATAAGAAATTAGTTATTATTGCATTATTGTTATCATTACAAGCCAAAGGACCTCTTGAAACACATCACATTTGAAATGAGAATTCCTGGCATTGCTGTTAACTATCCATCTATTCCTCTCCATACTTTCATTGCTATATTGATACTGTTGTTTACCCTTTGTTCTTGAAGCAGACCATAATCTCAGGGAGCTGATGCCATGACACGCAAGAGAAATGGATTCAAGTGAGGGGATTGCTGTCACCAGTCTCACTCTCTCCTCTGGAACTAACTGGATTCAATGGTCAGATATGGATCAGGATGACTGGAGATGGTAACCTAAAAATAACTAGCATTTATATAGAGTTTTAAAGTTGGTAAAGTGTTTCATAAATATATCATTTTATCCCACAATAATCCTGGTTGTTAATATTATCCTTATTTTCAAGTAAGGAAACTGAGGCACAGAGGGTTTACAGGACTTGTCCAAGGTTACAAAGCTAGTAATTTTCTGAGGTTGCAACTATGCTCAAGTCTTCCTACACCAGGTCTAATACTCTATAGTGACTTCTAGTCAAAGGACATTAAACCTAGACTTTATTAGCTCAGATCCACACATAATTGCTTTCACTGAATTTCGGTTTATATAATTTCTCTATGCTTTTATGTGAGGAGTACGATATCAAAGAATTATAAAGAAGGAAGATCTCTTGGGTGGGAGGAATCTTTTAGTATCATCCTTAATTGATTCATTAATTTCCTCCTTCAAGAAATTACCTCCCATGGGGGCGGCTAGATGGCACAGTGGATAGAGCACAGGCCCTGGAGTCAGGAGTACCTGAGTTCAAATCTGGCTTCAGACACTTAATAATTACCTAGCTGTGTGGCCTTGGGCAAGTCACTTAACCCCATTGCCTTTCCAAAAAAGCCTGAAAAATTACCTCCCTTCTTTAAAAGCAAGCAGACCACTGTACTGTTAGAAATAATAATGATCATAGCTAATGATACTTGGTATATCCTAGACACTGGAATAAGAAGTTAATAATTATGATCTCTCTCTCTCTCTCTCTCTCTCTCTCTCTCTCTCTCTCTCTCTCTCTCTCTCTCTCTCCTTCTTTATTTTATTTTTTGATAAAGCAATTGTGATCGAGTGATTTACCTAGAGTCACACAGCTAGGAAGTATTAAGTGTCTGAGACTGGATTTAAATTTAGGTCCTCCTCACTCCAGTGCAATATCCACTGTTCCACCCAGCTGTCTGTAATTATGATCTCACTTAATCCTCACAACAACCCTGGGAAGTAGTTGCTATTGTCATATTCATTTTACAGATGAGGGATTTGAGGCAAACAGAGACATTTTCAGTTAAGTGACTTGGGACCACAAGCTAATAAGTGTCTGAGGCCGGATTTGAACTCAGGTCTTTCTTGTTCCAAGTCCAGAGCTTGATCCATTGTGCCACCTAGCTTCCAGAAAATTCTTCCTCATGTCAAGTCAAATCTATCTCAATAAGACTTCCAATCTTAGTTCTACTTCAACTTGAAGGGACCAGTTAGGAAAAGTACAATTATTTTTCTGGTGACAATATCCATTTATAGTCTGTTTTTGTGACTTTTGCAAAACAAAATTGACAACCCTGAGGGTCTTCTCTTTTCATTATCTAAGTGTCTCTTACTTAGGTACCTATGTGATAAATTACTCTTTTAATTCATATCAGAAAAAAAATGCCTGTGCAGATGATATCATTTCCTTGCCTTTAATCAAATAGTAGGAGATCTACAACCTAGCATGTGTCCTTTTGTCTTTAGTTGCCAGGGAACTGAACTAATTTCAGTGCCCAGGTAGAATAATTAATTCATTCCCACTCTCCAGTGACATTCATTTCTCTGCTCCTTTACAGACTTCAACACACCAAACAATCCATGATCTCATGGATGAGGTTCGCCTTCAACAACCCCCTCTCCCCTACCCCACCAATTCAGAAAGCGGCACGTTCTGAGTCTAGATAGTTCCTGCCCATGCTTCTGTGACTCTTCCAGAAGGGGATAAGACCCAATGGAAAGAGGTTTCTTCTAGGGCTTATAAGATTTCCTGGATATCAATGTAGTATTTGGACTGTCCATCAAGTTTCTCTCCCTCTCCTTAAGTGGCCAGTCACCTCCTTTTCCAGCCATATGTGCCCTTGATAATATTTTAGGACTCTCCTTAGGAATCAGTACTCCCTGGTAACCTGTTTTCCCTCACTAGATGACTTTTTTGCTGCAGTCCTTATGGTATTCTTTGTCAGAACTAGCTAGAGGCAAGGGTTGAATGCATTAAGCTGGGCATTTAGGAAAGAGTGTGGAAGTGGGGTTGAGAGGAAGTGAGAGGAAGTGAGATTGAGAGGAAGGAGCACTGACTTTAGAGTCAGAGGACCTAAGTTTGAATTACAGCTATGTTACTTGTGTGACAACAGGCAAGGCTATCCATCCATTAATCCATCCATCCATCCATCCATCCATCCATCCATCCATCCATCCATCCATCCATCCATCCATTTGTCTGACTGTCTGTCTACATAAATATATTTATCTGTCTACATAAATATATATATATGGATATATATATTTGCTTATCTGCATAAATATATATATGTATATATATCCATATATATATATATATATATATATATACACACACACATATTTGTGAGTATGTACATACATATAGGCCTAGTGTCAGGAAAACCTGAGTTCAAAATCTGTCCTCAGACACTAGGTGTATGACCCTGGGCAAGTCACTTGACCCTATTTGTCTCAATTTCATCCTATGCTTTGTTGGATGATGTCATGACTTGCAAGTGATTTGGATTTAAAGGAGGCGGCTGTGCAAAGTCCCCACCCTCACTCTCTCCTCCAGACCATCTGGGTCCGGTAGCAAGATAGAGATCAGGACAACGGGAAATGGCCCCAGATGTGGTGGGAGACCTTGGCTTTTTTAAGCTAAAATCTTTCCCAAATTTTTTTCTATTTTGATTAGAAACCCTGAGGGTCTTCTCTTCCCAGATTGATATCATTATTAATGACTAAAAAAATAGGGTCACAGTAATGAACAAAGTATAAAATGCCAAATTTCCAGGATTTTTAGAATTTAACGCTGGTCTTTCATGCCAATAATGCATGGAAAAATGGGGGCCCTAATCTTTCTTCTCTTACCCCACTTTCTGATTGAACCTCTTCTCTTAAATTTAATAGAGTCAGATTCTTCTCTGTCAAATTTAATAGAGTCAGATAGAGCAACTTTGCCTGGATTAAACTATGTTTATATAAAAATAAACATACATACATATAATATATATAATACAGATTAATCTAACTTATTATTTATCTATATAACATATATAATATAATGTCACATATTTATTATATATGTTTATATATATATACATTAAATATAGTTATATATACATACTACACCTAACTACAGAAATACACATGTATTATATAGAGAGATATAACCATCTATCTATAGAATTAGATAATATATACTATATAGGTATATAACTATATTTTATATCTATATAAAATGTTTTATATATGTTTTGCATCAATACACTTTATATCTTGGGGGATCTGATAAGGCTTCTTAGGAATAAGGTGACACTTAAATTGAGTCATGAAGGAAGTCAGTGATCTTCATGAAGTTGGGATTAAAGGAAAAGGCATTCTAGGAATTGGGGGGGGCAGGGACAAACTGAAAAGGTGCAGAGAAAGGAGGCAAATAACAATCCAGTCAATTTTATTGACTGGAATTTCAGTGCATGTTTAATTTCAATCTCTGATCAAAATATTTTCAGAAAGCTGGAAAGAATGGCAATGACCCCCCCCCCCCAAAATTGACCAACAGTATGTTATTAAGCTAAAGAAGTTTCTTAGAATCTTTTTTTTACTAGTCTGTTCTTTTCCTTGGCAGTGCCATCCGATTGCTAGTCTCTGCTTCATCTAAGCAGACACACACACACACACACACACACACACACACACAAACACACATGTGAGTCCTTTTCCATGAAAGTGAATTGGCAAAAAGACTTCTCTTGTTTTAATGTATGGTCCACGTAATCTGTTTTGGTCTCATTTGGGGTTTTAAGGGCAGCACATTTCTTCCTCAGATTTGTTAGCCTGTTTTTGAAGTTGACTCTTCAAAGAATGCAAGCCAATTAGATTAGTGAAGACTTGGTTTATTACAACAAAAGGAGTTAGTATGCTGCAGAAACCAATTATGAGTACTGAAATTTGATTTCTTCCCTGACAAGAATTTCTCTCCCAGATTTGATTCCCCCATTTACCTGATGAAACAACCCTATTTCTTCCTCATTTTGTAATATAAATGGATATTTTCTTAAAATTTGTCCTTCTAGGATAGGGTTGTGGAAAAAGTACTGTTAAGAGAGTCAAGACACCTGGATTTGAGGTCCTGCTCTGCCATATAATAGTTGTGAGGTCATGGAGGAATTGGTAAGTCCCTCTGATCCAGTGTCCTTATCTATAAGAATCTCTTCCAACTAAATATATGATGAATTCACAGTTCTGGGCCTCAAATATGGATAAACATACATTTGCACACAGACTCCTGTATATGTTATCTATAATAATACTAAAAATTAAAGGTCTAATGGAAGTCATTAGGTCCAAAATATAGATGTCAGGACACCAAGCTTCATAATTAAGCCTCACTGAATTACTCTCCCACCTTGAATAAATAACTAACTAAATATCTTTGACTCTAGTTTTAGAAGATGTGATAGCCAAAAGGCAATGCAAAAACATATAGTAATTATAAATTGGCTACAGCATATTAATAACAAGAAGGCACACTTGAGAAGTGGTATAAAAAGACAGCAACAAATATATGTATGTTTTCTATTGTCAAAGATTTGTATAAGGAGGTAGGTCAGTTTGAGAAGAAGAAAGAGGGATCAAGTATCAGTGAATAACCTGAGTTCTGTCCTTGTATCTAAGAAATATGAAAAGAACCAAAGGAAAGTCTTTGATGTGTTGGCTAACTCTTCCGTGGAGACACTGTACAAAAAGATGGACAGAACTAAAGTGAGAAAGAGGTTGTAGATGAATGGCAATCTGTGCCAAAGATCATGTTCACATTTGAGGGGATCAGAGATTGGAATATAGAAGTTAGATGAGATCAGTATTCTTTTCTGCATACATTTAGAAGGAAATTTTCCAGTTGTTTTTCATTCATGTCCACCAATACTGGATACTGGGGGAGTTTGCTATTAACTTCTCCAAATATTGGAGGAAAAAATTGAGGCAAACAAAGTTAAATGTTTGCCTCATACAGCTAGTAAGTAAAGGAGGTCAGGTTTGAACTGGGTCTTCCTAGACTCTAGATCTGGCACTCTAGCAATACCTAGCAATGTCTAGCTTTCAGAGAGGGACTAGCTCGTGGTCATGTGTATGCTCAGTTGAAAAACACTCTTTCTAAGGGCTATCCTAACATTTTATTCAACTTCATCCACACATATGCACATATGTAAGGGCCAGGTTCCCTGAGCCTTGATTTCTTCATTTGTGAAAGGACAGGGTTGAACTAGAGATTTCTTTTCCAGCTCTAAATCCTCTGAATAATCACTGAACAACACAACTATAGAAATGATAATAAACAGAGATGTCTAGTTATAACTGAAAGCTGGGATGGCAGAGAATCTTCCACTTTGGCACTATGGCTTTTTTTATTGACTATTGGGCATGAGAAGAAAAGCTTGGACAGATGTAGGTTGAAAATAACATCCCCTTTCCAGCTGCCTTCCCCATAATTTCCTCCATAATACCTTGCCAAGATGTCTCAATTCTCCCAATTGATGTCTGCCTCTCAAAAACACTCTCCTCCAAAAACTCCAGTCATATTTCATTTTACTTCCTCTTCTTTGGCATCTCATCCATGACTTCTCCACTAGTAATTTGCTGCACTGTTGCCAATCGATAAGCAATTTATTAAGTTCTCTTTAAATGCCTGTCATTGCTACATGCTGGGGATACAAAGAAAGGCAAAAATCAAATCAAAACAAAAGAAAATCAGTTCCTGCCTTCAAAGTGTTTATCTTCCAATGGGAAAGACATAATGTAGAAATTTATGTATAGTCACATTAGAAAGGAATCTCAGGGGGAAAGCATTAACATTAAGGAGGAGCCGGAAAGTATTCTTACAGAAGCAGATGGGATTTTAGTTGAGAAATGAATAAAGCTGGGAGGCAGACTGAGAAACTGAGGCATGCTGGAACATCAGGGGAAATATGTGAAATCAAAGAGATGAAATATCTTGTGAAATATCTAGTATCACCAGATGATAGATAAGAGTAGGAAGGGGCCTGGTTATGAAAGAACTGACAAGTCAAGAGAAGATTTTGTATTTAATCTTAGATATAATAGGGAGTCATTGCAATTTATTGAACAGGGGATAGCCTGGTCAGACCAGTTTTAGAAAGATCCCTGAGTGGAAGATGGATGGGGGGGATATATCATCTTTCATCCCTCTAAATCATCATCCCTCCATTTCAGAAGATATAACCATAAGCAAATAAATTCTATCATTGTTTCTGGATGTGGTGTATCAATCGATTCCCCTCTGGCTCACTCTTTAACAGCCCTTCCCTGACCACCACTTCTAATATGTATTGTTTTCCCATTAAAATGTAAACTCTTAGGGCAGTTAGGTGGCACATTGGAGAGAGCACCCACCCTGGAGTCAGGAGGGGCTTAGCTATGTGACCTTGAGCAAATTACTTAACCTCATTGCCTTGCAAAAATAAAAAAAAACAAATAAAAAAATAAACTTTAGGGCAAGGACCATCTTTGCTTTTGTAATTTTATTCCCAGTTCTTATTACAGTTCTTGGCATGTAATGAATGTTGAAAAAATGCTTTTTCAGTCATTAATTTCATTAATTCATTCAATTCTTTTCATTATCTGAATTTAGGTAATCACAAGAAATGCATGCAATTTCCCCCCTACCTTGTTAATGTAGACACAATTTCTATCAGGTTGTGGTCATCCCTCAAAACTAACCTGCTCCATTCTTAAATCTCACTCTTAAATTTTAGGACCCTGAAGGTAGGGTATTGCCCCTAGTTGCACTTTTCCAGCTTCCATATCTTAGCCAAGATTATAGGTTTGGGGCTACATTATGATATTTTTAGTGCATGGAACTTCCCATGGAGCAATTCCCTCTCTCAATGAAGATTGACAACTATTTTGTTATTTATGGTTTCAGAGATTTTTCGAGGTATTGAGAGGTTAAGTGACTTGGCTAGAGGGGGTGGTGTCACACGGTCCCACTGTTTCCAGGTGTAGGACTTTTTGATTCTAAATTAGGCTGTGTATCGACTAGATTATGCTGTCTCTAAAAATGCCTTTAGAGTTCTTTCTAAACTATATACTCGTAAAAAAACAGCCAGACTGTTTCATTTCTTATCGTTGCAATCTTGACACCTTGCAGGGTGGCTGGAATGCAGTAGGTATTTAATTAATGTTGAATTGAGTCCATCACAAGCAATGTTAATTAGGAAGGTTATAGATTATTTAGCTAATCCCATGGCAATGGACCAAAGGAAGATGGATTAAGTCTATGGTAGGCAAATAATCCTCTGACATATCTGGATATGCAATAGCATTTTATGGGCTATCTACACATAGTCAAGTGGATAGCTGAGGCAATTAGCTGGATAATTTGTGGATATTTCCTTTAGTTACATAGGTATTTTTAAACTACACAAAGGTTGTTAGAGCTGGAGGGTAGCCTGGAGCTATGTCATCCCAATTCTTCATCTTCCAGATAAGGAAACTGAGACCTTGAAAGGACAAGTTCCTTGATTAAGGTCACACAGAAAGTCAGTAGCAGAGTTTGAGACTCAAAGCTCCTGAGTCTGAAACCATTTGCTTTTTAACTACACCATGAAACTTTCCTATGGAAAAAAAAAATTAGGTTGAATTTTTAAAAAATATATTATTCGTGTTTACCAATTCATCTTGAATGTTTAGACACAAACTCTGTATAAGAGTGTACACATTTGGTTAGTTAGATCTGCAGCTGTGTGTCTCTGTGGGATAATGATCTGAAGTTTAACCCCATGAACCCCATGCTCTAACCCATATAATTAAACTTGTCTCAAGGAAAGAGAGAGCAGATGAAAAGATGAAGATGCTCCCAAGGGTGGAGGGGGGGAAATTACACTCCCCATGAAACTGATTCTTAAAACAGCTATGGGTTGTCTCAGTATTATGAAACACAGGTGAATTGCTTGTACTACCTGGGTTAATGGGTGCTTTGCCCCGAAAACAACCCTTTAGGATCAGAGGATTGAAGCACAGCATCAAGGTCCCCTAACCTTTCACCCAGATACATCCTAAGGAGGAAAAAATGGCTCAGAAGATATCCTCAAAAACAGCAGCTTCCATTGACCTCATGCCACTGGCTCATTGAGGCCAAATCCCTCTGGTGCTCTTCATCACCAAATGGCTTCTAGGACAGCTGCAGCATATTAAGGTGGGGGGAGGGGAAGAGGTCTCTATTTTCCTAGTAGGAATAGATGCTGATACTGAGCAGAGAGTTCAGGCAGATCATCAGATCCAACAGCTGCAAATCTCTGGATCTCCTCTGACTATTCCTTCCTTCTACCTCCCCCTCCCTCCCTTGGAATTTAGTTAGCTTTCTTGGAACTAGATGTCTGTCTGTTCCTCATTCTTTGTTCAAGGAATTGCCTTGAGGAGAGCTGCCTAAAGTTTTGAGGATGGCAAAGGGTTGTCCTTTTTCTCATCCTAGTCTTTCCACCCACTGTCTTCCCAACATTTAGGTAAAGCATTCCCAGCCAGGGTTAATATCCCCTTAAAGGCAACCTGATCCAGTAGAATGAATGCTGTTTTTAGAGCTAGAGATCCAGATCTGGATAGGTGTCTGCCACTTAAACTTGTGTGGCATTGGGCACATCACTTAAACTCTTTAGGTCTCTTTCCTCATCTCTAAAAAAGAGGGTCCTGATAAGATGAAATCCAAGGGTCCCTCCACTATAAATCTATAATTCAGTGATCTTTTTGTTTCTCAAGCTGTGGTGACCCTCCTCTCTGCTTGGTTGGTCCTGCCCTGGAATGTAGGAGAATCTTTTTCATCCTAAATCAGGTAGCTCAACAGCCCAACTCAGTATATGTTTGATATCTGTCCTTCATTCTCAAAAAGGACCATGGCATCAGGGAGGTGATACCATGACAAGAACCTGAATTAGATTTGAATGAGGGAGTGCTATGCTAAGTCATCAACCTTACTTTTTCCTCCAGAGCCATCTGAATCCAGTGGCTAGACATGAATTAGGATGACTGGAAATAGCCCTGGATGTGAGGCAATCACAGTTAAGTGACTCAAGGTCACACAACTAGTGAATGACGTATCTGAGGCTGGATTTGATTCTTGTTCTTCTGATCCCAGGGCCAGTGCTCTATCCACTACATCACCTAGCTGCCCCCAAGCCCAGCACATAAGACTCCCTAGTTAGTCTTATAGACTAGAGAACACTCCTAAAAGAAACATGGGGATAGGTCTTCCTGCTCTGCTGTGATAAGGTTCCATTTGTCTCCTAGCACTGTAGGGTAGTTTGAACAAATAGTGAGGACACATTCTATTAGTTAAAGATCTATATTTTGTATTGTGCCAAGAGGGATCCCATGAACCCCTTTCCTCTTTATTTCCTCCTAGACAAGGTATAATTCTCTTTGTCCTGGGTCCTCCTTTCCCCACTGATGAGCTTTTCATATCTCACTGACTTAAAGTTAAAATATTGACCTTCCACAGCAATGAGAATCATCAAGCCTATACCTCAGGAAGACAGAATCAACATAGCCAAGATAGCTCCTGAGTTTTCCACAAAAGGAGATCTGAAAAGAAAGTCAAGAATGCCAGATAGAAGATACCAGAAGATCCAGAGAAACCCTTCTGAGTAGGGGGTGCCAAAGAGATGGTTCAACAAAGATAGAGACACTGTCTATTAACTCAGGGAGACATTGGAAACCTATAAGAAATCTCATGCTCTTAAAATATGGTGCCAGCTCAACATTTTTATGTATGACTAGCAAGATACAGCAGAAAGAGCTAGAAAGAGAAATCCCATTCAAAATAACCACAGACAAAATAAAATACCTGGGAGTCTACCTGCCAAGGTAGACTTAGAAACTTTTTGAACACATTACAAAACACTTCTCACACAAATAAAATCAGATTTAAATAACTGGGAAAACATCATCTGCTCATGGATAGATCGGGCTAATATAATAAAAATGATAATTCTACCAAAACTAAACTACATTTTTAGTGCCCTACAAATCAAAATTCCAAAAAATTATTTTAATGAGTTAGAAAAAATTATAAGTAAATTCATATGGAGAAAAAAGTCAAGAATTCCCAGGGATTCAATGAAAAAAAAGTGCAAAAGAAGGTGGCTTAGCCTTACCAGATCTAAAATTATATTATAAAGCATCAGTCATCAAAACTGTCTGGTGTTGGCTAAGAAGTAGAGTGGTGGACCAGTGGAATTGACTAGGTGCTATAGCAGGATATGATTATAGTAATTTGCTGTTTGATAAACCCAAAGAGTCCAGCTATTGGGATAGAAACTCTTTCTTTGATAAAAACTGTTGGGAAAATTGGAAGTCAATATGGAAGAAACTTGGATTAGACCAACATGTCACATCCTATACCAAAAGAAGATCAAAATGAATACAGGATTTAGACATAAAAAACAATGTTATACGTAAACTACAAGATCAGTGAGTAGTATACCTGTCAGATCTATGGAAAGGGAAGCAGCTTATGACAAGGAAGAGATGGAGAACATCATTAAAAACAAACTAAATGATTATGATTACATTAAATTAAAAAGCCTTTGCCCAGACAAAACCAAAACCACTGTAATCAAGATCAAAAGAAATGTAATAAATTGGGAAACATTTTTTACAACTAGTATTTCTGACAAAGGACTCATTTCTAAAATATACAGAGAACTGAGTCAAATTTTTTAAAATAATGCTATTCCCCAGTTGACAAATGGACAAAGGATATGCAAAGGCAATTTACAGATGAGGAAATCAAAGTAATCCATAGTCATATGAAAAATTGCTCTAAATTACTACTTATTAGAGAATTAAAGCATCTCTGAAGTACCACCTCACATCTCTCAGACTGGCCAGTATGACCAGAAAGGACAACAATGATCAATGTTGGAAGGGATGTGGGAAATCTGAGACACTAATGCATTGTTGGTGGAGCTGTGAACTCATCCAACCTTTCTGGAAAGAAATTTGGAATTACATCCAAAGGGCAATAAAAATGTGCATACCATTTGATCCAGCAATACCACTACTGGGTCTATACCCTGAAGAGATGATAAAAAAGGGTAAAAACATCACTTGTACAAAAATATTTATAGCAGCCCTGTTTGTGGTGGCAAAGAATTGGAAATTAAATGAATGTCCTTAATTGGAAATTAAGTGAATTGGGGAATGGCTTAACAAACTGTGGTATATGTATGTCATGGAACACTATTCTGTTAGAAACCAGGAGGGATGGGAATTCAGGGAAGCCTGAAAGGGTTTGCATGAATTGATGCCGAGCAAGATGAGCAGAACCAGAAAAACATTGTGCACAGTAACAGAAACATGGGAGTGATGATCAACCTTGATGGACTTGCTTATTCTATCAGTGCAACAATCAGGGACAATTTTGGGCTATCTGTGATGGAGAATACCATCTATATCCAGAGAAAGAACTATGGAGTTTGAACAAAGACCAAAGACTATTACCTTCAATTTAGGAAAAAAACATTATCTTATTATTTAATTTTGCTATACTTTATTTTTCTTCCTTAAGGATATGATTTCTCTCTCACCACATTCAACTTAGACCAATGTCTACCATGGAAACAATGTAAAAACTAACAGACTGCCTTCTGTCGGGGGTGGGGTGGGGTGAGGGAAGCAAGAATAGGGGAAACATTGTAAAACTCAGAATAAATAAAAGCTTTCTTTAAAAATAAAACAAAAAATTATGGTGCCAGATGAAGAAGGACAATTGATGAAAGAAAGCAAGAGAGAGGGGGAAAAAGGTACACAGTTTCAGTAAGAGAAGGAAGGGTACCCAGTCTCACTTGGGCCAGGACAGAGAGCACAAGTTTCATCAATCCTAAAATGAGGGAAACGTTTGCTCAGTTGATCACAGGCTCTATGAGTACCCCAGAATGACTCTTTCATTATTATCATGAATTATATGAACCATATTGATCATGAAGCAAAATGAAACTCACAAGAGTTAAAAATAGTTCAAGTTCAAGTTGAAAAAGGAAAGGAACTTTTCTCTTTTGGAGGTTAAGGTATGTATTCATATTTTCTTTTGGGTTAAGTAAAAATCCATCCTCTATTCAACATATCATTAACCCAAGGGTTTGCTAGAAAACTCATTTTTTAGGAGAAATACATGTCAAATTCTGATGTTTCCATCAGAATTTTTTTTTTAGATTTAAATTTTTTGAAAGACTTTTACTTCCCCTCAATATTTAACCTGATTCCTTAGATTCAGAAACTAGGATTATGTTGATTGTTGGTTCTTATCCTTTGTTCTTGAAGAAGACCAAAATGACATCCCTATGTTTGAGAAAAATTACAATGTGGCTGACTCTGGCTGATCAAACCAATATGAGCTCAGAATGCTCTACCACAGGTTGGTACAGATAGTCCATGTGAACACTTCTTCTGGGTACTCTAAGATTACAGATGTCACATTTCCTTTGAACTGCTTCAGTTCTGTCTTTCTCATAGAGTGCAGTCCCCTTACTATAGGCACCCCATGCTAGGCACTCCTATGCCAGTGGCTCCAATCAAATCTAAGGTTCTTCAATGAGACCTTCAGGGTGTCTCGGTATTACTTCTTCTGACCCCTTTGTGAGTGCTTGCCCTGTGTGAGGTCTCCATAATTTTTTTTTTTTGGCAAGTGTTTGGCATTCTAACAATGTGTCCAACCCATTGTAGTTGCACTCTCTGTAATAAAGTTAGAATCCTAGGCAGTTTAGTTCAAGAAAGGACCTCAGTGTCTGGTATCTTCTCCTGCCAGGTGATCCTCAGAATCTTTCTAAGACAATTTAAATGGAAGTGATTCAGTTTCCTGACATGGCCCTGGTAGACTCCTAAGTTTCACAGGCATAGAGCAATGAGTTCAGTACAACAGTTCTGTAGATCTTCAGTTTGGTAGTCAGTCTAATACCTCTTATCTCCCATATCTCTCTTCTTTCAGAGCCTCCCAAATACTGCACTAGCTCTGGCAATGTGTGTGTGTGTGTGTGTCAACCTCATTGTCAATATGGACCTCCTTGGAAAGAACGCTTCCAAGGGAAGTAAACTTGTCCACAGTAGTCAAAACTTCTCCATTTGCTGTAATTGATGGTTCCACATATGGATGGTGTGGTGCTGGCTGATGGAGCACTTTTATTATCTTGGTATTAATCATTAGATGAAAATTAGCTCAAGCAGCAGAGAATCAATTCAACTTTGTTGCATCTCAGCTTCAAAGGCTGCATTGATACCCAATCATCTGCAAATAAAAAATCATGCACCAATACTCTCTCCACTTTTGTCTTGGCTTGTAACCTTTTCATGTTTAAGAATTTGACATTGGGATAACTAGGTGGTGCAATGGATAGCGCACCAGCCCTGGAGTCAGGAGTACCTGAGTTAAAATCCAGTTTCAGACACTTAATAATTACCTAGCTGTGTGGCCTTGGGCAAGTCATTTAACCCCATTTGCCTTGTAAAAAAACTAAAAAAAAAGAATTTGCCATCAGTGTGGTAGCTGACCTTGAGGCCATGCTCATCCTTAGTGAATGAGTTTGATAAAATGGTTGAAAACATCATGCTAAGAAGTATGGGAGCAAGGACACACCCTTGTTTCCCTCCACTGATGACTGGGAAGTCTCAAGAATATTGTTCACTATCCAGCAGCTGGGCATGCATGCTGCCATGGAACTGATGTACAATACTGATGAACTTCTCTGGGCAACCAAATTTTGATATAATTTTCCATAAACCCTCAAAACTAATGGTATCAAAGGTCTTGGTCAGTTCTACAAATGTTGAATACAGACTTCTGTTCTGTTCCTGGTATTTTTTTTTTTCTGGAATTGGACAAACAGAAATCATATCGACTGTTCATGTACAGGTTCAGATTAATTTAAAATGATGCATCCCATGGAGTGGTTACATCATTTAAATTATCATGACATATTTCCATTGGACTAGAACCAATTATCACATTTTATATAATTAGAGCTTCAAATAATGCAAATTTAAATGCATGTGAGCACTTCATGGGATTCATTATTAGTATTAATTAGGAACTAGCTGTATATGTTCTGGCTGAAGCAAGAATCAAGGATAGAAAATAGGGTGGGGGGGACACCTCAAAGCACTTTTTTGTATTTCTATATTTTCAGTTACAAAGTCTTTGATGATGTGCTAACATATATATTTATCTGTGTTTAATATAAAGTCTTTGGAATTGAACAGTCATGATAAAAAGCAGTTAAACCTTTTTTGAGGTTCAGCATAGAGACAAGGAGAATTGTAAGGAAGGAGCAAATTGTACAGAGTTCAAACAATTTTTGGTAATAACCAGGGATGTAACAGACAAAGTCAAGACCCTCACTGAATGTTGTCAAGGCAAGTGGGCTTAGAGGAGTCAGTGGTAAGAGGACAATGGAGAGGGCTTTGTTTAATCTGCACAATATCCCACACTGACTGTCCTCTACTTTTCTGCTGAAAGGAAGGAGACATTCCCCTAATCTCATGTTTCCTGAAATCAAGATTGGTCAATACAATTAATCTGAGCTCAGTTGTCTTTTAGTTTTGTTTCTATTGACATTCTTGTAGTTTCAATAGATATCATGCTTCTGGTTTTGCTTTCTTAGCTTGACATCAGTTTAATCAAGTCTCACATATCTAAAAATGCCATGCATTTTTTAGCTATGGTAAATTAAAATCTGAAAATAAATGGAACAAGTGAGCACATAAATATGACAAGTGATCTACATGACATAAGATTAGCCCAAATTCATTATTAAAAATAGAAAAGTAAGTATCCAAATGATTTTTGAAGGGCCAGCTATTCTAGACCTGACACTTAGTAGAGAAAAATTATATCCATCGAAATTTAATTCAGATATTATGCCCACACATTAAGCTCCTGTGTAAATTGTAGACCACAGTAGGAAACAGTCAATAAGATGGTCATTACCCAAGACCTTTTATACTGATATGATTACTTTAGGAAAGTTGGTTTATTATTTCTTCCTCAACATTGCAGAGATGCAAATTAAATTTCCACATACCAAACTGAGAAGATTTAGAGCATCTGGGAATTCTGAAAGACAAATCTAATCTCTGAACTGGTATTTTCTTGTATCTTCCCATATGACAATTAGCACCCAGGGAAAGAAAATGGGGAAATGATTTCTGTGCCAAATGAACAATGTCAGCTGTATTGACTGATGATGAGAGGTGAAGGGTTAATAACCAACAGAGAGTCTAAGCTTCAGTTAGAGTGAGAATTCCCTTGAGAAGGTAATGTATGCTGCTTTGTCAATGGGAAAATAAGCATTTTAATAAGGAAGTCTGAGATGGAGCTAGGAAAACCAAATCTGAGGAAAGAGGTAGAAGTGATCACCAGACTATGGCTGGTATGGATATTATAGTTGAGAGAAGCTCAGACTGGATATGTGTGTGGAACAATGGAAAAAGGAAATGCACAAAGAAGGGGAGTATGCTCAAAATTTGGTCACAACAGAGACTGAGACTTGAAATGGTAATAAGAAATGACAGTCTATGGTCTCTTTTTGACAGGATCTAAGGTATGTCAAGCATATATCTTCAAAGAGATGCAACATGGGAGAAAAAAGACCTGATGAGTATTCAATGAAATCTAATAAATATTTGAAAATTGATAATCATGTGCTGGATGCACCAAGGCATGGGAGAACCTTCCTTCTAGTTGCTGGCAACTTTTTGAAGAAAATAGTTAATTCTCAATCATCTGTTAATTAATGCAAATGTTGCCATGCACCAAAAACAAAAAAAATGTTCTTTTAACTGATAACTTTACAATATCTATGTGAATTATAATGGGATCAGTGAAGCTTTCACAGGATCAAGGAAAAACTTGAATTTTGCTTTCCAAGAATTATCTCACCTCACCTACTGCAAGCATTCAAAATAATCTGATTTACAATTTGCTTACAATATGATCTGACTTAAAATTCTCCATCCTCTCAGTCCTTCTAGAAGCAAACTGTAGACCAACTACTTCCTTCTCTGTAATTTCCCACCAAATGACATACCATATATCAAGTGCTCTGCAAAACTAAAAGTACTATATAAGTGGTAGTAATTATTGTTATTGTTATTATATTTATTATCCATATCAGCACAATTTCTGTATGGCCCTATTTTACCCCCTTCTTATTCAGACAAATTTCATTATTGCCCTTTGACACCCTAGGCTATTTTAAACTAATTTCCAATGTCTTTAGTTTTCTTGTAGTAAATCAAAAATTCTAAACTCAATAACCATCAATATCTTGCCTGACTCAGACTCATCATACCATTTTCTGACTAGTATGATGACCTAAAAATGCACGCAGCTTTCCTTCCACCCCCTACCATCACCACTACTACCACTCAAAGCTCTGAGAAAGAGCATCCCAGCAGCATTATCATTTCATTCCAAGGACCATTCACTCTGTCTTCTTTGTCAAACATTTTCTGCCCTTGTTGGAAATTCTATGAGGGTTACAAGTGTCTTACTTTCTTGCATCTATATCCCTAGCATTTATCCCATTGTCAGAGAGTCAATAATTGGCAAAAAGAACTATTCAAATAAACAAACAAAATTACAAATGATTTTTTCCAGTTTTTTAATTTTTTAAAGTTTTGAGTTCCAAATTCTATTACTTCCTCCTTCATTCCTATCCTGCTCCCCCACCCCACTCCCACAGTGGTAATCAATTAGAAAAAGGTTATATATGTGAAGTTTTGTAAAACATTTCATTATTAATTTTATATAAGAAGATTCAA
Organism: Macrotis lagotis; assembly: GCF_037893015.1. NCBI lineage: Eukaryota > Metazoa > Chordata > Mammalia > Peramelemorphia > Peramelidae > Macrotis > Macrotis lagotis. The sequence continues at coordinate 243,889,888 of NC_133660.1, forward strand.
ATAAAAAGATGAAAGAAAGTGGAAAAATAGCATGCTTCAGTCTATATTCAATCAATATTAGTTCTTTCTCTGGAGAAGATAATATGCTTTATCATTACTCCTTTGGGGTTGTCTTGGATAATTATACTGCTTAGGAAAGCTAAATGATTCATAGTTCTTCACTGAACAGTATTGCTGTTAGTGTGTTCAATATTCTCCTGGTTCTGTTTACCTCACCATGTATCAGTTCATGTGTCTTTCCATGATTTTTTAAAAGCATCCTGCTTTTCATTTCTTATAGCATAATAATATTCCATTATAATCTTATGTCACAGCTTGCTTATCCATTCTCCAATTGATAGGTATCCCTTAGATTTTCAATTCTTATCCACAACAAAAAAGAGCTGCAATAAATATTTTTGTGTGACTAGGTCCTTTCCCCCTTTTTTGGGAAGTCTTTGAGGTATATACCTAGCAATGGTATTATTGAATCAAGGGGTATTCACAGTTTTATAGTCCTTTGGGCATTGTTCCAAATTTCTCTCCAGAACCAACAGTGCATTTGTGTCCCAGTTTTCCTACATCTCCTCCAGCACCTAACATTTTCCTTTCTTGTCATTTTAGCCACTCTGGTAGGATGAAGTCATATTTCAGAGTTGCTTTAATTTGCATTTCTCTGATCAATAGTGATTTAGAGCTTTTTTTATATCACTATAAATAGCTTAAATTTCTTTGTCTGAAAATTGGCTATTCATAGCCTCTGATCATTTGCCAATTGTGCAATAACTTGTATCTTTATCAGTTCTCTTTATATTTGAAAAATGATACCTTTATTAGAAATACTTGTTATAAAATTTCCACCCAGTTTCCAGCTTCCCTAATAGTTTTGATTGCATTGATTTTGTTTGTGCAATAACTTTTTAGTGTTATATAATCAAAATAATATATTTTATATTTTGTAATGTTCTCTACATCTTCTTTGGTCCTAAATTATTCCTTTATCCATAAATATACAGATATATATATCCATAAATTACAGATAAACTATTTCATACTCTCTTAATTTATTCATGTGTAAATCATGTACCCATTTTGAGCCCATCTTGTTATATGGTATGAGATGTTGGTCTAAGCCCAGTTTCAACCATACCAGTGTACTTAGCAGTTTTTGTGAAATAATGAGTTTTTGTTCCATAAGCTTGGATCTTTGGGTTTATCATATATCAGATTACTAGGGTCATTTACTATAATGCAATTTGTGCTTAATCTATTCCACTGATCCACCACTCTAATTCTAGCTAGTACCAGATTATTTTGATAATTTCTGCTTTATAATACAATTGGAGATACAGGTTTTGTCAAAGTTTTTCTTTGATTCCCTTGATGCATTTTTTCCAGATTAATTTAATTATTTTTCTTCATAAAATGATATTTTGATATTTTGGTATGGTACTGAATAAAAGGATTGATTTAGGTAGAATTTTCATTTTTATTATATTGGCTTGATCTAACTATAAGCAATTAATAGTTTCCAATTCTTTAGATTTGACTTTATTTGTGTGAAAAGTGTTTTGTAGTTGTATTCATATAGCTTGTCTTGGCAGGTAGACTCCCAAGTATTTTATATTGTCTGATTGCTGTTCTTCATAATCAAAGAAGACTATGATATAAAATGACAGTATGACTTGCACAACATATTGATTATAGTGAGGGGAATGTTGGGCAATGACATACTTCTCACTGTCATTTACAGAACCTCTATCACCTTGTGGTCTGATCTAGTAAGAAACAGAATTTCTGGTTGAGTCTGGATGCTTTGGGAGTCCTTTGCCTTTAGGTCATGGGTCTACAGTTACTTTAAATGGAATATATCTATTTTTTGCTATTGGACTTCAGAATTATTTTTTAAAATTATTTTTTAAAAGTCTTACCAAACAATAAAAACAAAATGAAATCCTTTTTGCTTTCAAGTATCTATGAGGCTTTTTTTCTCTACTTTTTCTACAAATATTTGCACACAAAATACATACATAGATGCATACATTATACACACACACTGTATGTGTGTGTGTGTGTGTGTGTGTGAGAGAGAGAGAGAGAGAGAGAGAGAGAGAGAGAGAGAGAGAGAGAGAGAGGGAGAAAAGTAGATGGTGTGGGGTGGAGCCAAGATGGCTGCAGGGGAAGAGACTCTCCTAGGTGCTCTCTCCAAAATATTTCAAAAACCTTAAAATTATGACTCTAAATAAATTTTCAAGAGACAGAACCCACCCAAAAGAAAGATCCAGTGAGGCAATTCTCCAGCCCAAGGTAACCTGGAAAATAGTAGAAAAACTGTTCCATGGGATTGGAGGGGTGACTATGCCAGAGCAAAACAACTTCAGCCTCCTGAGAACAGTCCCAGGGTGCCTAGGAGCAGTGGTTCCTGGCAGAAGAAGCAGTTTCCTGACATGCAGCCCAGGAGCACCAAGCACAACTTGGAAGATCAGCAGGGAGACCTCTGCCAGAACAAGCACAAAGCCCAGGCCTCCAGCATAATCACAGCACTCAGTGTGGTTGTAGCTCTCAGCATGGTTGCAGCAGCAGCAGTCCAGATTCAGGAAACAGAAGTAGGCCCATAGAGTCTCCCAGAAGGAGCCTCCAAGCAGCTGCACCCCAAGTGCTCAGCCTGACAGAAGGTAAGGGAGTGGAGGGAGACTGCTGAGGTCTGTCTTCTGTCCCTGGAACAGGACTCTAAGGCTCTGACCACATTCAGACCCTAGTCTCAGTCTAGGCCCCCATAGAACATGGACCCCCACCACCACAGCCCCATGGCAGAGGGGTAAGCTTGTGCTCATTTGTAGGCTAGGATAGCAGTCAGGGCCTCACACACTGAGGTCCTTGTGTGGGTGTCTCAATAATACTCATAAGCTCAGGAAGCACCCTAAAACCAGGCACAGGGAAACAAGTAAACAGAATAAAAAGGAACCTGACCATAGACAATTACTTTGGTCCCATAGAGGACCAAAATACTCAATCTAAAGATGAGAAAGTCCAAGCTTCTACATCTAAAGACTCCAAGAAAAATAGAAGTTGGGTTCAGGTAATGACAGAGCTCAAAAATGATTTTGAAAATCAAGTAACAGAGACAGAAGAAAAATTGGGAAAAGAAATGAGAGAGATACAGGAAAAAACATGGAAATGAAGTCAGCTGCTTAGTCAAGGAGATCCAAAAAAAAATGAGGAAGGAAATAACAAGTTAAAAACCAGATTAGGTCAAATGGGTAAAACAGTTAAAAAAGTTATTGGGGGGGGGGGCTAGGTGGTTCAGTGGATAGAGTACTGGCCTTGGAATCAGGAGTACCTGAGTTCAAATCTGGACTCAGACACTTAATAATTACCTAACTGTGTGGCCTTAGACAAGCCACTTAACTTCATTGCCTTGCAAAAATAAAAAAGTTATTGAGGTGAAGAGTGCTTTAAAAAGCAGAATTGTCCAGATGGAAAAGGAGATAAGAAAACTCTCTGAGGAAAATAAATCCTTCAGATGTAAAATGGAGCTAAAGGAAGCTGATAACTTTTTGAGAAATTAAGATACAATAGTTCAACACCAAAAGAATGAAAAATTAGAAGAAAATGTGAAATATCTCATTGAAAAGCAACTGATCTGGTAAACAAATTCAGGAAAGATAATGTAAAAATTTTGGGATACCTGAAAGTCATGATCAGGAAAACAGTCTTGATCTCATTTTTAAAGAATTCCTACAGGAAAATTTCCCTGATATCCTAGAAGCATGGGGTAAAAATAGGAATTGAAAGAATCTACCGATCTCCCCTGGAAAGAGATCCCAAAAAATCCAACCCCCAGGAATATTATAGCCAAGGTTCAGAACTCCAAGGTCAAACAGAAAGTATTACAAGCAGCCAGAAGAACACAATTCAAATATCATGGAGCTGCAGTCAGGATTGCACAGGACTTAGGAGCAATTACATTAAAGGTTCATAGAGTCATAGAGCCTGGGATATAATATTCCGGAAGTCAAAAGAGCTTGGAATGAAACTGAGAATCAACTACCCAGCAAAACTGAACATCCTCTTCTGGGGGGGGGGATGGACTTTCAATGAAATGGGGAAGGGGGGGGCGGTTCAAATGTTCCTGTTGAAACAACCAGAGTTGAACACAAAATTTGACCTTCAAATATAGGAATCAGGTGAAGTATAGAGAGTGGAGGAGAAGGGTAAATTATGAGGGACATAATGATGATGAACTGCATATATTCCTGCATGGAAAGATGATATTGATAATACTAATATGAACATTCTCATTTAATAGAGCAGGTAGAAGGAGCTTTTATAAATGAAGCACAGGAGAGAGTTGAATTTAAAGATATATATTGTTCAAATGGAGTCAGTGGGTGAAAGGGAAATGTGCTGGGAGTAAGGGAAAGGAGAGCTAGAATAGGCTAAGATATATCATATAAAAGATATTTCATGGTGCTTTTGCAATGGTATAGATGGGGGGGAAGGCAATGGGGTAATGAGGGAACCTTCATTCTTATCAGAAATGGCTAAGAGAGGAAACAGCATATACACTCAATAGGATATAGACATCTAGAGGAAAAAGGAGAGAAGGGGGATGGGGTGGTATGTAGGTGATAGAGAAGAGGGTAGGTAGATCATAGGATGGGGCAGTCATATATAACACATTTTCTTTTTTACTTTTTGCATGGTGCTGGGATTGGGTGGCCTGTCCAGGACCATGGGGCCAGGTAGTTTCTGTGTCTCTGGAGTGGGATGTGGGCTTGGGGCCTCCTGACCCCAGGACCGGTGTTCTATCTGCTTTACCACTTGGCTGCCCCCCAGTACATTTTTGAAGAGGGATAGAGTGAAAGGAGAGAGAAAATATCATAGATGGTAGTGGGGAGGAATGGATAAAGAGAGTTATACTCATCAACAGCAACTGTGGGAAAATATGGAAGTAACTTCTTTGATGGATGTGATAAAGAATGTGAGCCACCCGAGACAGAGCTGATGGTATCAGAACACAGACTGAAACACATTTTTTTCTCTTTCTTTTACTTTATTTCTCATGAGGTTTCATATTTTTATGGGGGAAGGGGTATTATGTTTACTCTTAAAGAAGAATATTTTAGTAATGCATAAATCAAAATAGATAAAATCTTAAAAAAATAAAATAATTCTAAAGTAAAACAAAAAAGGTAAAGTAGATGGTGTAGAATAACCTGAGTTCATTCTTTTTCCAAATTCTAATTAGCTGTGCAATATTCAATAACTCCCATGACCTCTTCAAACTTCAATTTCTTAATCTGTAAAATGATGTAGTTATAAGAACCAAATGAGATTATTTATGTAAAATATTTTGCAAGTCTGAAATGCAGTATTACTGGTAACTATTATCATTCTGATTCTGCTTTGATTCCTCTAATCTTGATATATATTTCCATATGATTTGTGAATTCTTCAAATTTGTCACTTAAAAAATTCTGTCATATATATATACATATATATATATATATATATAATTTTGATTTGTGCATGTGAGACATTGTGTTGAAGGAGAATCCTCAAGTATTCATTTTGTTCTAACAAGTCAATACTTTTTAAGAAAAGATCAAAAGCCAATAAATGCTTTGGTATGTTGTTTTCTCTACACCATTCAGTTAACTTCGTAAATGTGAGCATGTTTTTGCTATAGGAGGAGAACATCTGGGAATGTTCTTCTATCATATCTCCATGGAGGATAACACTAATATATTTGTTGATCATTTTGAGCAATTTTACACAGATGAAAAAGTAAATATATGGATTAGTAGTTAATAAATACCTTCTTTTTTTCTTTTCCTTTCCTTTTCCTTTTTTTCCTTTTCCCTCTTTCCCTTTCCTTTCCTTTTTTCCTTTCCTTTTCCCCCTATTTTCTTTTTATCCTCTTTCCTTTTTCCTCTTTTCCCATGCTTCTTTCTACTATTTCCCTAACCCTTTGTTATCTTTGTTTCTTTCCCGTATCAGTTTCTCAAAGCTTTAAAAGTGATGCCTACCCCCCACCCCTAGGCAACTAGGTGGTGCAGTGAATAGAGCACCAGCCCTGGAGTCAGGAGGACCTGAGTTCAAATCCAGCCTCAGAAACATAATAATTACCTAGCTGTGTGACCGTGGGTAAGTCACTTAGCCCCATTGCCTTGCAAAAACAAAAAAAAGTGATGCCCCTTCCACCATCGACTTCTTTTGTGTGTATTGGTTTGATTTCTGCTATTCTCCCCAATTTCATCTTCTTGAAACAGTGTGATGTAATGTGCTGAATTTTATAATAGGAAGATCCAGGTTCAAATATCACTTTAGATACTTGTTAGGAGAAGTGAAGAGAATATGAACTTATATAAAAACTACTAAATGTCAGACACTACACTATGCTGTTTTATAAATATCTCATTTGAGCTTCATAAAAACTTTGCAAAAGATTTATGCTGAAATTATTCCAATATAACAATTGGAGAAACTGAAACAAACCAAAGTTAAAGTGATTTGTTCAGGGGCATATAGTTACTAAATTTCAAAGTGAGCATTTGAATTCAGAACTTTTTGATTCCAGCTCCAGTGCTCTATCCACTGGACCACCTGTCTCTAATATACTGTCGCTAGAGAGCTAGGTTTACAGTCAAGTGCACCTGAATTCATATTTGGCCCTGGATACTTCCCAGCTTTGTGACTTTGGGAATTGTTATTTAACTTAAGGATGTTTCAGTTTCCTCAACTTAAAATGGGGGTATGAGAAGACCTACTCCCCAGTATTGTGAAGATGCTTTTTCTTTCCTTCTTTTTACTAGCGGCATTACCCTGTTCAAGTCACTTAACCTCTCTGACTCAGTTCCCTAAATTTTAAAATAAGGATAATAGCACCTATCTCACAAGTATATTGTGAAGATCAGTGAAATTTCAAATGTAAACCTTAAGTGATAAATAAATTTGAGGGAAATAATAATGATGAAGACATATCCATTTTGTTTAGATGTTAGAATCCAATTATCTTCCATGGCAATCAATTTGTCTTTCTTCCTATCAGCTAACACAGTGTCTGACTCATAATAGGCACTTAAGAAATGTCTACTAATTGATTTATTGATCAATAGAAATGCTGGCAAATCTGTTCCTGTTTTCTTTTTTGTCTATTTCATTGGCATCCTTCCAGTTTCACCTTTAAAGGTTCTTGAGATGATCTTAGTTGGTTTTTGAGACAAATTTCCTGCAGATTTGTTTTCCTCACCCTCATCACTCTTTACAGTTTGATGAAGTGATAGCCTCATAATCTTTCAGCACCCTCCTCTACAGTATTTTCAAATGAGTTTATGTTATAAACACATTTCCCTTGGCTGGTATGTTATTCTACTTAGTAAGGACAGTGTGTGTTTCCCAGTTGAAATAGTTTTTGAGCTCTTTTATTCTACAATAGTATATGTATGTAATACCTCAATGAAGAACTTGGGCAAAAAAGACAAACATAACAATTATGTACTATTTTGTCTTTGAAGAATTGAAAGAATATTACAAAGGACTTAAGAAGACTCCTCCAATTCATGTACCTTAATGATAATATTTAATATTTATATAGTGCTCTAAGGTTTGCACAGTGCTTTGACAAATATCTCATTTTGTCCTTACAACAACCTTGGGACATTTTAACCACATAGAAGGAATTATTGGTGTTGTGGTTATTACTTTACAAGAGTTTATAGAAAATTTGGGAGGGAGGGAGCCAAGAGGCTGGAGAAAAGGCAAATATTTGCCTGAACTCTCCTGAATTCTCCTCCATACAACTTTAATGCCTAAAATGAATTCTGGAATGACAAAAGCCCTGCCCCCCCAAATGGGGTGAAATAATTTTTGAGCCCAATTTAGAAAACTGGCAGAAAAATGTCACATCAGGTGAGAGTGGAGCATAGAAAGGCCAACAGCACGTCCTGGGAGTGAGTGATGGAATCAGGGTTGGCAGCAGTGACTTTGGGAGCTCTCAAACCACAGACAGTAAGAGGGTCAGACAACTGGTCAGAAGGAGATGACAGGGGTCTTTTTTCTTAGCACAGAGGCAAGACATTTTGGTTTTCCCATACTTGGATCTGGATCATAGCCCTGAGTCTCAGTCCTGGGGGAGTAAGAACTCTGGCACACCAGAACTTGTAGTTAGAGGAACTGGAAACTACTATGAGATCCATATCTCAAAGAGATTAAAAACTAAAAAGGGCAAAAAGTTGTATATGTACACAAATTGGTAGAATCCCTTTTAGTGGTGCAAAAAATTCTAAATTGAGGATGTCCACCAATTGGGGAATGACTGAACAAGTTCTATATGATTGTGATGTAATACTATTATACTATAAGAAATGTTCTCAGAAAAACCTGAAGACAATTTAATGAATTGATGCAAAATGAAATGAGCAGAACCAGAACATTGTACATAGCAACAGTTATACTGTACAATGATCAATTATGAATGGCTTAGTTATTTTCAGCATATGATGATCCAAGGCAATTCTGTAGGACTTACAATGAAAAATGCTTTCCAACTCAAAAGAAAGAAGGGATGAAGTCTGATTGAAGAATACTGTTTTTTCTTTCTTTATTTTTTATTTTGTTTGTGTTTTCTGTCACAATATGACTATTATGAAAATGTTTCACATCACTGCATATGTATAACCTTTACTGAATTGCTTGCCTTCACAAAAATGGGAGAAGAAAAGGAAAGAGTGAGAAAATCTGGAACTCAAAAATTTTAAGTCAGTGTGCAAATAGTTTTTACCTATAATTGAGGAAAATATAACAGAAAAAAAGTAAAACAAAAAGGTGAGGGTATTAGAGTTGGTGTTTATTCCCCATTTTATGTCAATAGTTTATGTGAACATGTCATTTTGAAACTGTTGCAATTGTAACCAGCATCTCATTTATCCTTCTCATTTGATGTAGATTTTTATTTTGCTCTAATTAGAAGATAGTCTGATCAGCCACTGACGATTGATTCAGAAATGAATCTCACATCAATAGTTAGTTATGTTCTGCCTATAAACTTCATTTTGGGGGATGTTGTGTGATATTTACCATGTTCAAATGGTAATTCTATTCTGGGGAATAAATATGTCTGCTACATGAATCTGAGACAGATACCCTTGAATAGGGTATAATCCTTGGACACTCTTGGTTTCTTAATCATCTTTATCTTCTAGTATTTTTTAAAATCAAATTTCTACATGCCTACCTTTTACCTATCCTCAATAGAGTAATTTACATTTATGGTGACCAGATCAGACAGCTAGGTGCTACAGTGGATAGAAAGCTATTCCTGGGGCCAGGAAGACTGAGTTTAAATCCAGTATCAAAATACCTAGTAATGGTGTGACCCTTGTTTCAAATCACTTAACTTCTGTCTGTCTCAGTTTTCTTTTTTGTAAAATGGAAATAATAATAGTACCTACTTCCATGATTTTTTGTGAGGATAAAATCAAGTAATATTTATAAAGCATTTTGCAAACCTTAAAGTACTATATAAACACTATTATTGTTAATTATATATATTTTGATTTGAAGTAATCTTTCCAAATTCTTTGAAATATTCTTTCACCCCTTAATCCTCCACAAAAATGCTACATAAGCTTTATAGTTACCTTTTTGCTTATGATCATCATTAAAGCAAAGCAACACATTCCCATGCATATGCACAGAGTTCGCTTTTATTAACTACTATTAACATGAACCCTGCAAGTCATGATGACCAAGTGTCCCATGAAATGATGTCTCTCATTGCCTTGGGTGTGCAATGAGATTGTCTTTCCAAAAGAAATATGTGAGTCATCCTTCCTTAGGACCGCAAGTTTCTTGCATCTTCTTGTTTCATTTATACCAAGGATGTCAATATTGATTAGTTTAGAGAAGAGAAGACTCCAGAAGGGCATGATAGCTGTCTTTAAGTATTTGAAGGACTGTCAAATGGAAGAGATATTACATTTGTTCTTCTTGGTGCCAAAGGGAAGCAGTAGGTGAAGTTACAAAGAAGAAAATTCAAGCTTGATACAAGGAAAAACTTCCTACTGTTTATTACTCTCTACAAGAATACTGATGATGACTTCTACCTCACTTGAAGTTTTCCAGTCAAGGATACTGAATGAATACTTGTTGCTTATGTTTCACAGGGGCTTAATCAGGAAAGGATTTAGAGGCCCTTTCCAAGGATAGGAGTCTGGGTTATAATTTAACCACTCCAATAATATTTGTTACTGAATGAGAATATGGCACTTAGAGTTATCCTTGTTAAATGAAATCCCTGTTAAATTATGTGGTCTAAGAATGATTCTTTTCACTATATATCCCCCTTACTGATATAGTATTGAGGATACTATAGAAGTCAAATAGGACTGAGAAGATAGTCTGATCAGCCACTGACAATTGATTCAGAAATGAATCTCACATCAATAGTTAGTTCAATAGTTAGGCAATATAACTGAAGACTAGTTTGTATTTTTTTTTTGTTTCATGGCCAAATAAGTCATGATCTAGTGTCTAGGATGCTGGTTTCGGGGTCATCTCTGCTTAGTTAGGAGCATTAGTTAGACATATCCAGTAGGAGCATTACTGACCCGAAATACAGAGCTAGTCCCATAACAAGCTCAAAAATTCAACTGTCCATGGCATCTGACCCTACTCTTGAGCAACAATCTGCATATGGGAATGCCAGACTCCCTGACATAATACCCTGCCTGCAGAAAGAGAATGAATGTCTTAAGAGTCTGGCAAAAAATGTATTGCTCTTCCCTCCAAGTAGAAATGGGTAGAATAATGACATCATCTGGGAAATTTCCAAGTAAACCTGTAAGACTTTCTAACTTCCCAGTCCAAGTCAGCTTCTTTATGTAGCTATTCTGTGGAAAGTTTAAGGCCAAATCGTGGCTATGCAATTTGCAAGGACTATTGCCTATTGAATGATACCTTAACTTAAAGAGATGAGTCTACTATTCCATTTGAAGGAACTCTAGCAAGAACTCAAGCATTTGTTGAAAGTGTGAAGGCATAACTATAACCTCTAATTTTAACAAGAACTGGAGACCAATTATGATAGGTCTTATCTATTTATTCTATTCCCAGCTGAGGGAGTCAGGAATGATATTAGTCTCTTAAAAGAAACACCCAAAGATATTCAGAGATAGACTTTTTTTTTTGCAAGGCAGTGGGATTAAGTGGTTTGCCCAAGGCCACACAGCTAGGTAATTATTAAGTGTCTGAGGCCAGATTTGAACTCAGGCACTCCTGACTCTAGGGTTGGTGCTCTCTCCACTGCACCACCTAGCTTCCCTGAGATAGACTTTTTAAAAAAATTATTTTAAGGCAATTGGGTGAAGTGACTTGCCCAAGGTCACACAGCTGGGCAATTATTAAGAATCTGAGGCTAAATTTGAACTCAGGTCCTTCTGATTCCAGGGCTGGTGCTCTATCTATTGTGTCACCTAGCTGCCCCGCCCCCCAGAAATAGATATTTGCTAGCCATATGACCTTGGGCAAGTCGCTTAACTTTGGTTTGCTTTAATTCACTCTATACTCTAGTGTCTGCCCCAAAAACCCTCAGACAGTATCATTCACTGGTTCACAAAGACTCAGACATGACTAAATGACTGAACAACAACAAAGAGGCTCATGTGACCATCAAGCTCCCACAATGAGAAATGCACTTAATTTATTTGACAGGAATGCAGGGGCTTCTATATTACTAGTGCTGTGACATTTGTAGTTCTTTACATCTTTCGTCCTTTATCACTATCCTTTTCATTAATCCCTTATATCTTGAATTAGTTTTCTCAGACCAACCTGTCTACTAAACTGGACCAGTATAAAGTCTATAAATATGCTAGAGGGCAGCAAGTGAAAAATCAACTCCCATATGGACAATATAAAAAATTTAATAATAATGCATTTCTAAGATCACCTACTTAAAACATGAGAGTGATTTACCAGTTTGACATGCTAATCAATTCCAAAGACATAGACCAGCACACCTAGTCTATGGATTCCTGCAGTATCTATATCCACAACAATTATCTGCTGTTGGTAACAGTTTTCAATGTGCCATAAATGGAGTCTAGGACATTTGATCAATGGGAGACAAAGATGGACCTACAGAAGGCAAAGATAGCTCCATGGTAAAGGACCATTACTATAATGGCTAATAATTATTTTTTATAAGTAGTAACACTTCTTTATCCACAGAGTTTTATTTAGTGATCATTTGTTAAGTGACTATATCAATCAGAGCCCTATGTTTGCACTAGAGGAGATGAAAGTTTTAGTTAAAATATAATCCCTGCCTTTATTGAACCTACAATTCAACAAGATATATAAGATACAAATAGAGAACCATACATTAAAGAATTAAAAATTTAAGTCCAAGGGCAGAAATTTTTAATGAAATGAATATCAAAATGGATTTTGTAGAGGAAATGGTATTTGACTGGGGTATTTTGTAGCTCAGAATCAAATAGGTAAAGAGGAAAAGAAGAATATTACAACAAAAGCAACTGTGAACAATAATACTGAAGCGGAAAATTATATGGCATATGGGAAGGCAGAGAGAATATAGTGTCATATGATTGGAGTACAGAAAGCATGGAAGAGTGTAATGTGAGATAATTTAAGTGGTGGCAGCAGGAAAGGCAACACATTTAGGGATTCACAAAGAACAATTCCTGTTCCTATATTTATGTTCCATCTGGAATATTTTTCCCAGTACTATGGTAGCTGATCTGGTAATATCATTTACTGGACTACCTTCTCCATTAATTTGAAATCTGCCTTTTCTTTTGAACTGTCTTCTCCACTGCATTATCATCTTCTAGTTCTCCACTGAATCTTCTTTCCCATGGATGAATAGTCAGCATTTTTGACTAGTGCATAGCCTGAGGATTATTTTAGCTATTTTGTGAGTCAGACCCATAGCTGCTCCAAGCCTACCAGCAATAGCCCTTTGAGTCAAACCTACCTTTTGAACTGTTTTTTTTTTCTTCCAGTTCTAATTCCCCTAAGTTTGCCTGCTGTTTGGATTTGGGTGAGAAAATTCTTAGTAAACCCCTGCCTGATAGCACTAGATCCATGCAAATTACAATGGAATTTTATTTAGCAAAACTAAAAGGACAGAGAAGAGCTACTTCTCTTTGTCCTGGTTTTCTGCCAGCAATGAAAGTATCACCCTCAAAGCACTGACATAGAGAGAAGCGGGGAGACATGTTTTAGGGAAAGTGATTTTGACAAAGCAGCAAAGTCAGTAATTGAAAAAGTGTGTTTGGGTGGTGGTATGCGGATATAGTTTTATGTTCTTTTCTTTACTCAAAGTGGAAAAAAATTCAACACTACAGTCCAGTCAGCAGGATTTCCTTGCTTCATTGGTTTCCAAAGGATTCACTATTCTACTGCTGTTAAGATTATTTACAGGAGACTGTCTCAGGTCAATAACTGCAACTTCTTTGTTCAATGCTCACCATAGACACCTGCACAGAGATCTTTATTTAATGAATCTGTCTTAGAGGGAAAGAGTCATCTAATTTCTTGGTTTTGGTAAAGAGCTCCTTTAGAATTATTCCTGCGGGGAGCAAACTTAGCTAGCTGGGCTCCAGGTAAGCCATCAGATGAGAATGTGATTACCATTTGAAATGCCCCAGTACAAGTCAGGTCACAAGACAGCCAATTACTACTCACTGAAAGCAATGCAGCCAAGTGGTACAATAGACTCACATGCTTAATGGATAAGGGTAGTAGAATTATTTTTTATCTTTTGGCAATTACCCTAAACCTACCACGGGGATTTTGACTTTTTGCTATGTTTCAGGCAGGAGGGATCACATTGGGATTTTGTTGCACCCATGACTTAAAATTATTGCTTCTTCATGGAAAGAAAGGGAGGAGATCAGAGAAGTTAGGCTTATACATGATATATTAGGGTAGGGTGGGATCTTAAAATTCAAAATCTTGATTTTATAAAGAAGAAGACTGAGTCCCAGAGAGGGACCCACTTAAGATCAAGTGCAAAGGCAGTGGCAGAACCAATCACATCAAAACTGCAGAATCCATGTGTCCAGACTCTTGGACCAGGAGTCAGGAAGACCAGCCTTCAGATCAGGTCTCAGATGTTTACTTGTTATTCATCCAGGACAGACTGCTTAACCTCTTGTCTTTCTCATTTTTTTCCATCTGTCAAATGAGGATAGTGATAATACCTATGTCCCAAGACAGTTATAAAGATCAAATGAGATAATATTTGTAAAATGCTTTGCCAACCTTAAAATCCTGCATAAATTTCAACTAATAATAATATTAATAATATAATTACTATTATATGTGATGACATAAAAGGAGAAAAAATAACAGATTTTAGAGCTAGAAGGGACCTTAAATACTATCTAGTTATATCTTCTAATTTTACATATGAGGAAACTGAGGCACATAGAGGTTAATTGACTTTCCTTAGATCACTTATAATGCAATGGCAGGGTTAGGAGTCAAAGGATGAGATTCTAAGTCAAAATCCAATAGTCTTTCCAACCTGCAAGAGAACCTTATTTTCAGATGCCCAGTTGCTTGGCTTCCTCCCTGGTAGTGAGTTCCTTAGGGATCCAGAATACCCTGTATAGAAACTGGGTGGAAATTGTGACTGTCACTTCAATGAAATGTGAAAGAAAGTCATGTTGTGCCTGGCACAGAATCTGCCAATTTTTCCCTTCTGGATCAAATCCAGGGTGATGGTTTTATTTTTTTCCACTTTATTATGATTCAGGGATGAAGGTATCTGATACTGACCATCCATCCCCTGTGCCATGGCCACCTGTCCCTTCTGCCTTTACAGTTTCCCCCTTGCACTAATGCATATCTGTCTCAGGGTCATGACACCTATCATAATTCATAATATTTTTGTATATGTCATCTAATTCTGTGTACATGGTAGCTTTGTATCCTTTCTGCTGAGCAAACAGGTCACAGGGCAATGGGAGAGCAGTTGGCACTCCAGATTTAACTTCTAAATTATGCTCTAGTGAAGGTCTCAGATCAACCTAATGGGCATTGAGCTAGATGGCTGGCAATTACTCAACTTTATGTGGAACTCACCTCAGCAGTGAACCCTCCTGTGCCAACCTATGACCTTTCTAGTACTCTCAATACAAAGATAGTATGACAGTTTGGACATAGAGTTAAGTGCAAAAAACAAAACAAAACATAAGATAGTGGATATAGGCTACACCTGGAGTCAGGAATATTTGACTTCAAATCCTACCTCATAGAGTTACTAGCTTTGTGAATCTGGGAGAGGCATTTACCATATTTCCCTTTGTATAAGGCACAAACTTTTTTTGAAAAATTTGGGGTCTAAAACTGGAAGTGTCTTATACAGTGGTTGTAGACTTTTTTCACTTGCATTTCCCACTTTTTTTGCACTTGGTGTCTTTGCACCCATTGTTTCACATTTGTTACAGTACATTAGGTTACATTATCCCATGTTCTGGTTGGGAAATGTCTCAGATAGGATTTTTATCTAGTGCTGAATTCAAGTTCAAAATGATCCAGTTTGCAAAAGTGAATGGAAATCTTGCTGCTGAATGCCAGTTTGATCCCCCTCCAATGGAGAAAACAATCTGAGACTGGCTACAGAAAGAAGAAACCCAACAAAAAATGCCCAGAAGAAGGGCATGAGAGGCAAGGCAGCCAAATGGCTTGAGTTAGAGAGGGAATTGAAAAGATAGATTGAAGAGCAAAGGGCAAGTGGAAATCCTGTGTCCAGAAAGATGGTTCAGCAGGAGGCCAGAAGAATTGCTGATGAAAAAGAAGTTACTGATTTCAAAGGAGGACACAACAGGTGCTTCAGTTTCATGAAATGGAATGGACTAATAAGCATGCATCCACTCACCAGACTTGCCCAAAAGATGGCTAAAAGTTATGAGCAGAAGGTATTTGAATTTCATGGTGAATAAAACTTGAGTTCAATAACATTATGTAATACAATTTTTTCAAATTTTGGGTCCCAAAATTAAGTTGCATCTTATACATGAGGAAATACAGTAGCTTCTATCTACCTCAATTTTCTCAACTGTAGAATGTAGATAAAAGAATAGCCCCTACTTCCTAATAAATAACAGCATATTTCCTAATAAACAATAGCCCTTACGCCTAATAAATAATAGTACTCTTCCTAATAAATAATAGCAACTACTTCCTAATAAATAATAGCAACTACTTTGTAGAGTTTTTGAGAAGTTCAGGAAGTATTTATAAAATGTTGAGCCCAGGATCTTGTATCTAGCAAGAGCTTAATACATGCTCCCTCCAAGGTGACACAGATAGTAAGTGACAGGGTCAGCTTGAATCCACATCCTCCAATTCCCTATCTAATGCTCTTTCCTCTGAAGCCAAATTGCCTCCCATAATGATTAAATGGTAGAGCTATGATTTGAATCAGTCTAAACTAACTC
The DNA here is from genome assembly GCF_037893015.1 of Macrotis lagotis. Taxonomy (NCBI): domain Eukaryota; kingdom Metazoa; phylum Chordata; class Mammalia; order Peramelemorphia; family Peramelidae; genus Macrotis; species Macrotis lagotis. Next base: position 243,906,345 of record NC_133660.1, read on the forward strand.
TCTGGTTTTTCCATTAACCACTCTTTGTTTAGCTACAAATGTAGCTACAATCAGAGCTAGAGTTTCCAAATGCTCATTATTTTTAAAAAAGTGTTCTTTCTGTTGCCTTCCTCCAGGAGATGCTTTGTAGACCTTCCCCCTCCAATAGTCCATAGACATGAAACAGGCTATCAGGACAAGGTATTTGAATGGTTTAGACAATAGCCTTTGTCCCACTCAAGCCGAAGGGCTGCCCGGGACTTACTCGGTGGCAGTTTCAATGGGGACACATGTTGAACTGTGAAACACAAGATTAATACATCAGGTTAATTTCATGCTCTGCTTGTCTTGGGCTGATATTAATGAAAATTAAATTTTGTGCTAATCAGCCCTAGCATTCAGCTTGCACGACATAAATCTGTGACTTCTGGCAAGGCTGGTTAAATCATATTTATGCTACGTGTTGTGCCTGAACAACATGAAAATACTATTACCAACAATTAAACCCAAAGGGAGACAGATGTTTCTTTGAGCAGATGAGAAGCTTTTCCACAAGCACACCTCAGTGTTGTAGAAATCGGACCATTCTCAGCAGGTTAAAGGTAGAAAGTAGGTAAACCAGGAATAATAATACTAGTGTTAAAGTATATCAAAGCATTTTATGCACAACTATCTTATGAACTAGGGAAGTAAAGTATTATTATTATTATTATTGTTATTGCTATTTTATAGATTAGGAACTTGAGTCTCAAAAAAGATAAATAACTTATCTGAGGTCACCAAACAGAACTGAGACTCAAACTAAGTGGCACAGTGGATAGAGCACTGGATCTGAGGTCAAAAAGACCCAAATTCAAATCTTGCCTCAAATCTTTACTATGCAAATCATTTCTTTTTGCCTTATTTTCCTGCAAAATAAATATGTTTTTTATCTTTATACTCTTTTTTTAGATTTTTTTTTGCAAGGCAAATGGGGTTAAGTGGCTTGCTTCAGGCCACACAGCTAGGTAATTATTAAGTGTCTGAGGTCGGATTTGAACCCAGGTACTCCCGACTCTAGGGCCAGTGCTTTATCCACTACGCCACCTAGCCACCCCCTATCTTTATACTCTTTACACCCTTCTGCCTGACCTATAGGAGACATTTATTAAATGTTCATTGATGGAGTAATTGCACATGGCTGACATTTCATTGAATCAGAGAGAAAAGATTGGAGGATGATCACTGACAAAGGCATAGGAGAAAGTAATGAATATAGGTAAGGTAGGGGCAGCTAAGTGGCACAGTGGATAGAGCATGGGTCCTGGGGTCAGGAGTACCTGGGTTCAAATCCGGTCTCAGACACTTAATAATTACCTAGCTGTGTGGCCTTGGGCAAGCCACTTAACCCCATTGCCTTGCAAAAAAAACTAAAAAAATATAGGCAGGGTATATATGAGGCAGCTAGGTTGCTCGGTAGATAGAGCACTAGGCCTGGAGTAAGAGGACTGGAGTTCAGATTCAACCTCATACTCTTTGTTCAGCAATTGCAGGGTAGTAGCAAAGATAAAATGGGAAACTATTTGTGAAGCATTTATCATAGGGTTTGACATAAAGTAGCTACCAAATAGATGCTTGTTTCCTTCCTTCTGCCCTCAAGTTAAAGATGCCAATCCATTTCAGTGAAATATTAATTTCTTTATTAATTCCAAATGACTATTTTTGAAAATCTAACCAGTCCAAAAACCAATTCATCTCAGTGATTTATCAATTTCTTTCTTTACTCAAAATGGCTGCTTTGGAAAGTCTAACAATTCAAATGATTTCTCAGGTCCTTGCTTTAAAGATTATTTTTCTTTCTTGTTATTAGGAAGGAGATTTTCACAAGGATCCCAAAGAGACAGGCTTACATTCTGTCCTTGGTCCTGTAGAATCTGATCCTGAAAACATCTAAAAAAATTCTCTTTCTCGGTCTTTCCTTCTTTTCAGTCAATTAATGTATATTAGACCAGTGATCAGCCAGGCACAGCCTTCCTGTTGACCAGCGTGTCCTTTATATTTCCCCTATGGTTACTGTTCAATCATACATTCAAGATGTATGTATGACCATCCTCCTAGAGATAATTTCCTGCAGAAGGTAAGAGTCCTTCCATCTAGGGCTCCAGATGTTTTTCTCGCTCAAGTCCCAACACAATTCATCTTCACACCTAGCAAAGCAGCTGAGAGATGGATACAGGCTTTTGCACAAAAATCCCAGGCAAGGATTTGAATAGAGAAAAGCTCTTGAATATTTGGAACGGGGTTTTGTTTTTTTGAATAGTTTTTTATGTCAAGGTCACCTTGTGCAATCTGGCGAAGTCGATCAACCTCTTCTTAGAATCACGTTTTTAAATGAATAAAATAAAATGCATATTATTGCAGAGGAAACCAATTGTATTTTTATAGCATTATTGAAATATTTTAAAGACTGGCAAACCTTGAGTTAAAAATGTCTGCTTTAGAGTTGCTTTGTTTTGACATGAATGAGGGGGAAACCTTTATTAAGCACTTACTATGGGCAAAACATAGTTAAGTGCTTTATATATAAAGAGAAAAATAAGACAGTCTCTCTTCTCAAGGAATTCACATTCTATTTGGGGGAGACAATACATATAGGAGATTTCAGCTGCAAGTCAGTTTTGTTTTTGTTTTGGAGTTTGTTTGGGGGAGGCATTGGAGTTAAGTGACTTGCCCAAATTCCACAGATCTGAGATCATATTTGAACTAGGGTTCTCCTAACACTGAGGCTAGCACTTTATCTACTGTGCTACCCTACTGAAAGTCAGTTTAAAGGAAATATGGGTGTGATCTAGACCCAAGAAGAGCCATAACAAGAATGTTCTAAGATCGATTTTGAATCTCACTTTGATGGTGCGAATATCTTTTATTGGTTTGCCAGAGGGTCTAAAATGTCTGATATTAATATCACTCCCTTGGGGTTAAGGCATTGTCTTCACAAGGTCACTGTTAAAATATATAAGCAATAACAAAAATTAACAAATATCTATTGAATTTTATGTGCTGTTGTTGTTCAATAATTTTTCAGTTGTGTCTGACTTTTTGTGACCTATTCTGGGGTTTTCTTGGCAAGGATACTAAAGTGGTTTGCTATTTCCTTTTTCAGATCATTTTTAGATGAAGAAACTGAAACAAACAGGGTTAAGAAACTTGCCAAGGGTCATACTGCCAGTAAGTCTCTAAGGCAAGATTTGAATGCAAAAAGATGAGTCTTTCTGATTCTAGGCTTGGAACTCCCCGCTGTACCATCTAGCTGTTTATCTCTCTCTCTCTCTCTCTCTCTCTCTCTCTGAAAACCATGACATCAAATGAATAGTGACATAACATGTATATTATGTTGATTATGGTGAGGTGAATGTTGTGCAAAGATATTCTTCTCATTGCCTTTTCTAGAGCTGTTATGAATCTATGACCTGATTTATTAAGTCTTCTGTTAATGGCAATGACCTAGAAACTATTAGAGTCCTTGACCTTATATATGTACATATATATATATATATATATATATATATATATATGTATATGTGTGTGTGTGTGTGTGTGTGTGTGTGTGTGTGTGTATAATTATATATATATTCCTTCCATATAAGTAAGGCACCATCGCTCTCCAGCAACATTGTACAAAGAGTTAGTGTATGACTTTCTGGCAACAAATTGGCAGCAACATAACATCTCCAAACCTGTCTCTCAATAATCTAATTATAAGCATACTCCATGCCCCCCCAACCCAAAGACTTTGGTTTCCTTGTAGTTGTCCAGAGGGTTATGAGAGTAATGCCACCAGATCACTAGTTGGCATTGTTTATGGTTGGAACTATAATGGTATCAGATCATCTTCAAACCTTCAACTTGCATTCTTGATTTATGAAAATATTCTTGGCAAATGCTTTTGCTCTTGTCTGTCTTGTACCTGTCTAAGAATTTCACTTCTTGCAATACAATATGAGTGCCCCTGATTATCCTTCTTAATCATGGTTCTAGTTCCCAAAATCAAAAAATATTTTGTCTGTCTATTTATCTATCTCTCTATCCTTCTATCATCTACCCACCCACCCACCCATTCATCTATCTTTCTATGTATCTATGTAACTATGTATGTATCTATCTACATATCTTTCCACACACATGCACAAACACACACATACATACATACACACACATATACACACATACTGGAACTTAGGAAATGCTTGATGAAGGCAGAGAAGGGACTCAATAGCTAGAACACTAACTCTGAAATTGGGAAGACTATAAGACTCTAAGATTCTAAGACTCTAAGACTCTAAGAACTCTAAGTTCTAATCCAGCCTCAGACACTAACAGGTCTTGGAGAAATCATTTAACCCATGGACTTTAGTTTCTTCATCTCAAAAATGGGGATTATAATACATACATACCTCCCCATGTTGTTGTGAAAATAAAATAAGATAATAATTACATAGTTCTTTGTAAATATACAAGTTGCTATTACTTTTGACTAACTGATAGAATCAGGAGTTTTATATCAGAAAAGAATCCAGAAAGCATCTTCTCTACCATTCTGTCTAACGTCTGAATCTCTCTCACAACACTCCTCACAATTAGTTATTTCTCCTTAAACACCTACACTGATGAGAAGATGACCCCCTAGGGAGTCAGCCCATTCTATCATAGGAAAGTTATAATTATTCAAACTTTCTTTATGTTGGGGTGAAATCTACTGCCTGCAATTTCCACTGATTAGAGAACTAACTCTGCCTTCCCTACCTACACAGAATAGGTCTGCTTGCTAGAATGCTGAGATAGTCAAGAGGGGGTGTTGGAAGTGTGATCAGCAGTGAGAAGAGAGAAAAGTTAGAAGAGGCAAGAATATTAATAGCTAGCATTTATCACTTTAACATTTGTGAAACACTTTACATATAGTTCCTTATTTGATCCTTTAATATACCCCTGTGAGGTAAGTGTTCTTCCCTTTTTTTATAGTTAAGGACATTTATGTAGAGACAGATTAAATGATTTGTCCAGGGTCATATATTTAGGAAGTGTCTGAGATGAAATTTGGTCATCTTCCTAGTCTAACATGCTACCCACTAGGATCTGAGTTTTTATATAAGACTTCCTGAAGAGTAGTTGAGGGAAATTTGCATCAGACTTTGTCTAGAATTGAGAGAAAGCAGTATCATGAAAACCTATAGAAGAGAAAGTACCCAGGAGAAGGTGTAGACAATGATAGTAGAGAGTTCAAAAAGGGTAAGGATTGAAAAAAAGGTTATTAGATTTAGTAGTTAAGAGATCACTGGGAACTTTGGAGAGGACTGTTCAAATGAATAAGAAAGGTGGAATAAAGACTAAAAAGCATATACAATTGATGGGGAGAAGGGATATCATAAGAAGATTGCAGAAGGGTGAAAAGATTTGGAATAGCCACTGCAGTAAATAGGGGATCAAATCATTTAAAGATGTGAAATGGAAAATTGTCTCATTATAATGAGGATCCAGATGAAATAAGATAACAAATATTTGAGGTGGATTCAGTCATCATATTTTCATGATTTTTCCCAGTTCAGTTCAGTGGCATGTGAAAAAGAGTAAAAGCAGTGAATGGTGACAGTATTCCCAAGATTGGGAATTCATAAGATGCATAATCAGTGATAGAATAAAGAGTCCAGGAATTTGAGTTAAAAGGGTGGTATCAAATTGAATGGATTCAGGTCAAGATAGGGAATTAAGGTGAATGTGGCCAGTTCAGGAATGATAAATTGGAAAAGAACTGAAGGGTGAAGGGATTGGCTGTCACGGTGAAGAAGAACAGGGTTAGATGTCATAATGCTGGCAGAGGGAAAATTGGAAAATGATAAAAACATAACAACAGATAAAGGAATTTGGGAATTCATAAAAATATAAAGGTAACTTATGTGAGGGAATAGAGCAAGGGTATGACCATCTCTATATGTAGCAAAAGTTGTGTAGATGAGTAGACTTATGGCAATTGAATAGGTTGAAATATTGGGAAGTTAGGGTATTTGAAGAAATATTGGGACAATCAAATCCCCCCCCCCCAAAGGAAGTAAGAAGGTGAGTAGATAGAAATACTGAGCCAGGAATTGAATTCATTGAAAAAGAAAGGGAAAAGTCGTAGTGATGAACAGATACCAACTACCACTATCTACTTTGTGAGTTAAATCTGGATTAAGTGAACCCCAAAGAAGAAATTATTGATTGGAGTGATAGTGGTAAGAGTTCTAGAGATAAAAAATCTATGTTCAAGAAGCCCTAAAACAGATTACTTCCACTGCATAACAAGCATTGACTTTGCATGGAACAACCACAAGAACAAATAGATAAACTTCAGTCCCGGTAAGCATAAGAAGATTGAGGAAGGGTAAAAATTTATCAAAAAATTTACTAATTTACCAAAATTTACCAAAAAAATTACCAAAGATTATATTGAGGAAGAAGGATACTGTTTTGAATAGATCAGAGAATTTCTCTACCAGTTTTGATTGTTTACAAAAGTGTATGGGAGATGGAAACAAAATAAGGTAACTGAATGCGAATAAAAAGGATGGAGTACTACTGTAAGACTAAAGTAAGGCATGATATATCTTAGAATATGCTAAAACTGTGCTCGTGACCAAAAATGGACTTTTTCAGTTAACATTTGGGGCAAGAGTAATATCAAAGAAGGCAAAGGACAGCTTTATTCACAGGAGTGGATAAAATGATAATATTGGATCAGGGAAGCCAAACGACTCAGTTCTTCATTCACTTCTGTTTTCTCTACCAAGGACAATTATTTGCAATTAATGGAAAGTACAAAACAAAAATGATAGTCAAGGAGTTGAAATAGAAATGTGAGGCGATGGTAACAGAGAACCTCACTGCCCAAGTCATCAATTGCATACATCATAGATTTCTAGACCTAGAATGAAATAATGATTTTTATAAATGAGAAAGTTGAAGCTTGAATAAGTGACTTGTCACAAGCCTAGTGAGTGATTATGGGATCCAAACACAACTCTAACTCTGGTACTTTGTGATTGCTTAACCACTGAAAATGATTGCTGAACAATAATAAAGAATGAGAAGTCCTTGCAGTGGAGGCTAATACATTTTTGTTCTAACTTTCAAAAAAAAAGAAAGAAGAGACCTACAGAACTTGAATCAGATATCTGTAAATAAATTCTGGTATGTATTATTAAAGGTTTGATTTATGAAGTAAAAGGAAAGTGGTGATGAATAGAAATGGCAAGGGTTTTTTTTGGGGGGGGAGCTCTTTTAGTCTGAACCTGTGATTTCATTGACATAGGCAAGTCCTACCATTGATTAAGATTGACAATTGTTCTGAAACTGACTTACAAAGTTTCCTGCAGTATTGAATATTTGAGTGATTTGTTCAGGACTATATCACTAGTATGTCAGAAGTGGGACATGAAATTAGGTCTTCGTGACACTAAGGCTGAACTCTCTCTCTATCTACTTTGCCATGTTGTATCATGAGTTCATTAATAACAGGATAATGGTTTTCCTATGAAGTTTGACCATTTAGCTGAGGATGCTAGAAGATAACTCTCAAGCCCATGCTTTTGTCAGCCAAGATTGTAGTTCTATTCATTTCCCTAGTTAATCTTGAGAAGTCACCAATCAACCACTATCCAGGAAGAGGTCTCTCAAAGTTCCACTTTCTATATTTATTTTAAATCTATAGTTAATAAGTATAACTATATTCATCATCTGTAGAAGAAGGGCTGTTTTGCCTTCATTGGTTAGGAATGGGCACCAATGGTAACATGCAACCTCAAGTCTACCCAATAAGATAGCTTCAAGATATCTGGTATAACAATTCCCTTGTGCTAAAGATTTCAACTCTGCTCCTTCCTGAAACATTTTCCTAGACTTAGATTCCTTGTGATACTCATACCACTCCAGTAATATGTGATCACTTATATTTAATTTCCCCCCTTAGTCATATGATATTGTTAAATCAATGTGTTATGACCTTCTCTTACCTTTCCTTTTTCTCTTTGCCATGTTGTCAGCATTTGTTTTCTGTAGTACAGATTTTAAACACACCTGATTTAGATTGATTAATAGAATTCTTACTAGGAACAGTCTCTGCCACAGAGGGGGTCTAGTTGGAAGAAATCGAAGACAAGTGCCTCCCACTTCTCCCCTCCCCTTATTGCAGTGGGTCCTTTCCTTAAATATTTTATCAGGCTTTTTAGTTAGTTTGCTCCTGGTTTTCAGGAAATATGTTGATATTTATTGTCTATTTATTTTCCAGGTCACTTGGTTTTGACAGTAGATCCTCTATCTTGTATTCCATTTTTCAATCATTTGATTTTGTTCTAATATATTTCCTTGTCAGTAGTCATTGAACTCTTTTAGCTCTATTCTAATTTTCAAGTTATCAGTTATTTGGGCAGCTAGGTGGGACAGTTGATAGAGAACTCCAGGCTCTTTAACTTGAGTCAACAAGAACTGAGTTCAAACCCGGTCTCAGACACTTTAAAAAAATTATTTATCTTTGAATTTTACAATTTTTCCCTTAATCTCACTTCCCTCCCCCACCCCCCACCCCCACAAAAGGCATTCTGTTAGTCTTTACATTATTTCCATGGTATACATTTATCTAAGTTGAATGTGTTAAGAGAGAAATCATATCCTTAAAGAAAAAAAATATAAGAGATAGCAAAATTACATAATAAGATTATGGTGTTTTTTTCAAATTAAAGGGAATAGTCTTTGGTCTTTGGTCTTTGTTCAACCTCCACAATTCTTTCTCTGGATACAGATGGTATCCACCATCACAGATACTTCAAAATTGTCCCTGATTGCTCAGATACTTATTAGCTATATGATCCTGGTAAAGTCACAGGATCCTCCTCAGTTAAATGAGATGGAACAGGAAATGGCATTTCAGTATCTTTGCCAAGGAAACCTGAAAAAGGGTCTTGGAGAGTCAGACATGATTAAATACAACAAATGGGGATAAATGAAAATGTTTTCTATTTTCACTCTTTGTGTTTCTTGATGATTGTTCTATCAGGTGCAATTTTAGATCTTTGATGGTGTGTGTGTGTGTGTGTGTGTGTGTGTGTGTGTGTGTGTGTGTGTGTCTGTCTGTCTGTGTGTGTGTGAACTTTTTTTTAAACAGAAAACCAATTTAGATATCTTAAGAAAATTTTTGGGGAGTCTTCATAGAAAATATGGGAATTGGGTTAGGCTTTAAGGATAGGTTTTTAAAGGGTACTCCAGATGTAGTGTAAAGACATGAGCATCAGGAGAACAGGGTGCTAATCTGCCTCAACCTCTAAACTTGACCTCAGGCAAATAGTTTCATCATTATTTCACTCAGCTTCTTCATGTAACAAATGAAGAAATGAGACTAGGTCTTTTCCACCTTTGACAATCTGTGATCCTAAATTGGATCGGTAGGAGGAGGGAAATGTATTGCTTTTACCCAGTGGAAAGAATTCTAGGCTTAGAGTAAGAGGGTCCTGGTTTGAATCTTGACCCTGCCATTGACAACCTAAGTGTCTGGAGGCCTTGTTTCTTCATCTATAAAATGAAAGGGGGTGGGATTATATGAATACTCATATTCCTTCCAGTTCTGTCTATTATCCTGAGTAATTTTGAGACTGAGTCTCGCTATCTGGCACAGATTGGAAATGTATCAGATTATATGGTCTCAACCTAACTGCCAATGGGCATGAAAACTTTAATCTGCTCTGTTTCTGACCTGGATGGGCTGACTCATCTTTTCTTTGTAAGCCTGGTGGTTTTGGAAGCCTAGACTTGGCATGGAAGTCTGAAGGGTTTCCATTTTACCGTAGCTCAGAACTCTGGAGAACAACCGATCCACCAGGTTCAACCTCTTCAGTGGCAAAAATTAAAGGCACATGCTACTCTATCCCTCCTGTTGTTAAATTTAAAGTTCCCAAAATATTGAACAATTAATATCTGCAGATCTGGGCACTTGTCCCAGCTCTTCCATCAACAAGCTATTTCTTGGCAAATAATTGTAAAACATCAGATTCATCTTCTCTGAAATGGATATCAGGATTCATCCTCCTCAGAATCACAAAGTTGTAAAAACACACTGAGCTGATGAATATGAAATGTTTTTGCAAAGTATCAAGGACTATCCAAAAACACAGGATGAATTGAATATTATTATTATCTTTTTTCTACAATAGTTAAAAGACAATCCTTTCTAGAGGAAAAAAAATCAAACCTTGAAGCCTGGAAAATTTTAAAAGCAGCCCAGGAAATTGATTTGTTAGTGTCTATAATCTTTAGAACCTTTATTGCATATAAGCTTAGATCACTGTCACCATTATCCAAAGAATTCTATGTTCATGAAGACAGCTGTGATTTGAATGTTTCAGGCAAGAGATTCTACTAATTTAATCCAAAGTGTCAGAGGTTTTTGGAATACAGAGGACTGTACAGCCAAAATCCTCGCAGCCATAGCTGGCCTCAAATGGAGGTGATGACAGAAATTTCCTGGAGCAGAATGAGGCATGTGACAATCAATAGATCAGGAAGATGAAAGGAATGAGGCCAGAAATGACCTTGAATCTAATCAGGATGGAGACTTTCTGATTAGGGTAATTTCAAAGAGGTGCTGGCAAATCCCCACAAGTCAAATTTCTCTAGCCATCCACCTCTAAATTATTATGTAAGATAATGAAGGTCAGCCTGGTTTAATTTTCCAAAAGAGGTCATTTGGGGACATTACTTTCAAGTCCACTCTTCACTGTTGACTTCACAGCAGATAAGTCTTTTGTCCATTGCCCTGATTTGTTCCTACAATGCTGATGTTGATTGAAGGGAAAGGCTTGAATAAATTTCAGAATTTTTCATAGAGAACTTTAGGAACAATTGGATTTTTTCTTTTATTTTAGAGTCAGAAGGAGCTTCTTCATTCTTAAATGTAAAACTAGTTAAGATTCTGAAACCAGGTCTTATCATCAGCTGTTAACCAGTTGTAATTTGACCAGTTCTGGCCATTTGTTGATTACCCAGTATTAATACAATATCCTTTCCCAAATCATTTTGTATTGATTTATCTGTTGAAATGTCATATCCCCCAATAGAATGTGAATTCCTTGAGGGGCAGTACTGTTGTTCATGACTATTCTGTATTCTTTGCCTTTAGCAAATGGCATTCTTTATACCTTATCAAACGTTAGAAAGTGCTTAATAAATACATATTTAATTGAATTGAAGACATCCTTTTAATATTGAAAGTATTCAGTGTAGTCTGGGATTATATAAGCTTTGGGGGCTATCCAGTGATCAGAAGCATGCCTAGCCAATAGGAAGGGCTTCATAAATTCTTGTAAACTTGACTTCTGTCAGTTGTTAAGCTTATAATCTACTTAAACTAAGCATTTAGGTCAGAAGTGTCAAATTCAAATAGAAACTAGATCACTAAACTATTCATAAGAATTCCTGGGAGTCACACATTATAAAATCATACAAAAATATTATATCTATGCTCAATTTTATTTTTACTTATTTTGTTAAATATTTCCCATTCACTGAATTTTTAAATTTGTTTTGGGATGAACTTGAGAGTGAAGCCTGGTGCAATCATCTGACTGTGTGTTTGACATCTCTTATTTAAATGGCATAAAGTGGTCATAAAGCAAGTTGGTGGCCAAGGTTTCTAGGCCTAGAACAATAAAAGATTTTTATATAGTACTTTAAGATATATAAAACATTTTTACACATTATCTCATTTTAGTCACTCAAAAATTCTATATTGTTAAGTACTATCACCATTTTACAGATAAGTAAACAAAGGCTCAGGGAGATAACTTATCTATGGTTATACAGTGTCTGTTAGGATTGGTGTTCTCAATATCATCTTTGCAAACATAAACAATCCCCTCACTAGACTTAGACTACTTACCTTTCCAGGATGTCTGGACCTGTCAGAGCTGGTGTTCCCCTGGAATAGTCTTTAAGAGCCACAAGTTACCCACATATCACAATGAGGCAATAGAAAACTTTAGCAGTGTTCTTTCCTCTTTCAGCCCATAACTTTCTGAACCTCCCTGTAATATTTGACACTATTGACTAATCTCTCTTCCTGGATACTATCTCCTCTTTCACATTTCATATCACTGCTCTGTCTCCTAAGAGTTAGTATTGTTTTAACCAGCAAAAAATTAATTATGTATTGCTTTTCATTGTTAAATATTTCATATGATTTAGTCTTATCTCTCTTCAAGAAAAGGGACTGGATCCTCTTCTTTTCAATCACTGAAAGTACTAGATATCTAACAGTTCCTTTATAAATTCTTGATAAATTTGTATAAAAAAATATTGTCTTGACGTACTTTATCTTACACATATTTTTTTTTCGTGATAGCACTTAAAAATAATTGTCCAGGTGGCACAGTGAGTAGATCCCTGGACTTGGATTAAGAAGATCCGAATTCAAATCCAGTCTTAGACACTAGTTGAGTGACCCTGGGCAAGTCACTCAGTCTCTTCCTTTTTCAGTTTCCTGCAATTATAAAGTAAGGATAATTATAGATAATACTTACCTCCCAGAATAGATTTGAGTATAACTTGAGATAGCATTTTAAAGTATTTTTCAAAACTTAAATGTTTATTATTATTGTTATTACTATGTTCATCATCATTATCTATGTTTGAAGTTATTATCTGGATATATTCCAAAAAAGTCAGCCTTCCAAATGTCATCTAGTTTCCTAAATCTGTTTTTTGCATGAGGTAATATTTCAATTAAAAAATATGTATTATCTACTGAGTTCAGAGTCTTATATTAAGTGTTGGGGGAAATGTAAACTTTATCTGAGGCTCAGTCTCTGCCCTTTTGGAACTCATAGTATATTAATTTGGGGTTTCCAATTTATTACAATCTATGATTTGTTTTGATAAATTGTTGGATCTATGAGCTCATTTGTGTGAATACTCACAAATCCTTCATGACTTTTTGGCATGTGCAATTCTTATCTGTCTCTGTCTATATCTTCAAAAGAGGATCTCTTCTGGTTTTTTAAATATTCAATTCAATTCAATTCCTCATATCTTTATTAAGCATCTCCTTTGTACTAGAATCTGTGCTAGACATTTAGGTACCAACATTTTAGGACAGTAGAGCACCAGATCTGGAATTAGGAAGATCTGAGGCCAAATTCAGTCTCCAACATTTACTAACTTGGTGACTCTGAGACAGTTACTTTACCCTGTTTGCCTCAGTTTCCTCAACTGTACAATGATCTGGAGAAGAAATGGCAAACCACTTCAATATCTCTGCCAAGAAAACTCCAAATGGGATGACAAAGAGTTAGAAGTTATTGAAATTACTGATAAACAACATCTCAGTGTAGCAGCCAGATTATATCTCTTATTCTTGCTAAATCACTGACATATCCTCTTTTTCAGTGATACATATATCTTTAATTTCTCATTGCCCTTTTAGGTCAAATACACTATGTGATCTTTTCTATTGCTTTGGCATTTTCTCCTCTTTAAGATATATTGACTGCTGAATCCTGATGTGTTTTTCCTGATTGAGTTGTTGCCAGCATAAATTCCATAAACTCCTTCCTATATTTGATCAGGTCTAGTTCTCCTTCCAAACCTTTCATTTTTAAATTGCCATTCTCACATGTTTAAATACTGAGTTTCTATGAAGATCATTATTGAAAACTGGCAGATCTCTTTCATTTTGCATTTATTTGTTTTCCTCCTAGTTTCAACTATGATTAATATGCTAAGAATGCTATGATTTGATTGAGTAGTCTTACAGCACCTTTAACTATTTAATGATTCAATATTTAATACCATCTCCTCCAGCACACCATTGCTTGGTATTTACATGGTCTACTCTAGTCATTCTTCCAATCATAATTTCTTCTTAGCATATGGGATTCTTACAGTCACACTAAAAGAAGAGTGCCCAGAATCAACCTTTCTGGCAGGCAGACCAGATAGCTGCCCACAGATTTTTAAATACTTTATTTTGTATTTTGAGGTGGCAAAAGGCAGATTGCTGCTAAGCCTGTTATTTCATGTTTATCTTATGTTCTTTAGATCTAAGTTTCTCAACAAGGTCATATTTAATTTCAAGGGCCATTTTACAGATAGGGAAACTGAAACATAAAAAGGTATCATGTATTACTCAAGAACATGCAGTCAGTGAAAAAGCTGAAAATTTATCCCAGATTCCTTGTCTTCTGATGACAAATGCAAAACACTTTCCACTACACCAGCCCCTTCTCTCCAGATAATTAAGGATGATTGATTCAGTACCAGTTATATTACTTGATGCATTGGTTTGCTGGCATTGGTACCTTCCTCAACATCCTCTTCAGGAACACATGGGAACCAAAACTTGCACAGGCTCTGATAGAAGACTCATTCAGGCCTCTTGAATTTTTTTTTTCTGACAAATGGCTTTGGAGTTAGAGGAGCTCATTTTATAGTCTACATCAATACTATATATGTGACCCTTGTAGAGTTCAATTTATTCATTTGTGATATGAGCAACTTAAACTAGATGACCTCTAAAAATGTATACCTAACTCATAACATGATCTTCTGATCATCAAAAATTAATCAATTTATGATGCCTTAAATGGCAGACAAATCAATTTTGGACAAGAGTAGAAGTCTATAGAGCTGGATTCTTTCTTACAGGAAAAAAAAAGAAAAGAAAAAGAAAACTTGAATCTCTACCAAATGCTTCCCTGTTCTATCTTGGAATGACCTAGGACAATTAGATGATGTGAAAGCTGAAGTGAAAATGTAACATCCTGTTGGAGTTCTCTGGTGAATTTTTTTTGCTTCTGAAAATAAGTATAGAAACAGAGGCCCTACAACAGAGCCCAGAGCTTCATGCTTATCTAGAGGGAATCTTATCTAGAGTGACAAAGTAACTGCTATAATGATGCTAATTAACACTGATAACATATCATTCTCCATTGTGATCTCCAAGCATTAATTTGGAAAAAAAATCCAGCCCTATAGACTACTATAGTTGCCAAAAATTGATTTGCATGCACTAAATAGATTGGGGTTTAATTATCTTGGAAATTGTTTATGGTGGGTTGTTGTAAATTTGCCTGAAGTTTTCTTTGTGTAAACTATGCAGTGGAGGCAACATCTTTATTTGGGTATTATATATATAGAGATGTGCTAATTTAGGGGCTGTGAATAAAAGTTAAATCCTTTCCCAAATCTATGGGAGGGAAGTTTCAGATAAAACAGATGAAGAGACAGAATTTGCCAAGTTTCTGTGTGACTTGGTCACCCCCTTGATCAGAGGGTATAGGTATTATCTTGGGAAATATTTTATTGTTCAGGGACAGCTTTGACAATAATAAAGGCTGATATTTATATTGTTTGCATAGCACTTTACAAACACACTTTCATTTTACACTCATAACAAATCTGTGAAGTAGTTATTTCAGTTATCTCCATTTTGCAGATAAAGAAACTTAGACTCAGTGGCACCTAGTGATTTTTGCATAAGTTTTCCGGTTATTAAATGTCCAAGGTGGAAATTGAACCTAGGTCTCTGATGACTCCAAGTGTGATTTTTTTTTTGCAAGGCAATGGGGTTAAGTGGCTTGCCCAAGGCCACACAGCTAGGTAATTATTAAGTGTCTGAGGCTGGATTTGAACTCAGGTATTCCTGACTCCAGGGTCAGTGCTCTGTCCACTACGCCATCTAGCTGCCCCAAGTGTGATATTTCTTGAAGAGGAAAAGAAGAAACTGTGAAAATGGTATGATCTGAGGGATGCCAAGATGAGATTCCTCAACCACCAAAAATGCCCTTAATGATTGCTTTGATACTTGAAATTGCACCAGTAAAAATAAATGTGGGGCAGCTGGATGGCGCAGTGGATAAAGCACTTACTCTGGAGTCCGGAGGACCTGAATTCAAATCTATCCTCAGATATAATAATAATCTAGCTGTGTGACCTTGGGCAAGTCATTTAACCCCATTGCCTCGCAAAAAAATAAATGTGAGTCAAATTAAGAAATAAATGCTAGTAAATACCCACCTAATGGTACCTAAAATTCTACCATTAGAAATGAACCTTAGGAATATCTAATAAATGCAAGTATTACTGATTAAGGTGATACTTTTAAGTGTCACAGAACATAGTATCAGAGCTAAATAGGATGTCTGATATCATTGAATCCAAACTTGGGAAAAGTGAAACCCAGAGAGTTAAAATGACTTACTATGGTCATGTAGGTAATAAATGGAAGAACTGGGATTTGAAGCTAGTTCCTTAAACTACAATATTCTTCAGTGTAACAAGATGGGCTACCATCAACTCTCATTTGGTTGGGAGAAGTGACAATATTGATGAGGATACAACTCTACTAACTGGGAGACAGGATACCTGAGTAACAACTCACTTGTTTATACAATGTCTTGGCTGTTTCTTAACAAAGTGAGCAAGGTAGTACAAGTATCATTAGCTCCATTTTATAGATAGAATAACAGAGTCTAAGAGGTGAAGTCACTTGCCTGCACTTTACAAGGCATATAATTAGGCAAGACCATAACTCAGTTTCTCTGTTTCCAAATCTAATCTCTATATTTTATCACTGTCTGATCCTCAGACATTTTAGAGAGGATTAGGTTAGCATGGAAATAGACATTAGAATTTGGAGGGGTTAGAAGGAATGATATTAGTTTGAGACTGAAGGGAGGAATCCCACAATTAGAGAAATAGGAGAGGACGAATGCTGCCACAGATTAACTATACCTTCATTAAAACTGTACAGAAGGCTGATCCCACTGAGATGACCATGTTATCCATGTCCTTTAGAGAGACTGCTGTCGATTCCAAATTTTTACTGGTTGTGTTGCTAATGCATTTGTAGTCAGTCAAATTGGCTTTATTTTTTTTCTGGAAAGTATCAAAAAGCTGATTTTATATTCATCCAACTGACTTGCATGAATCAGTCAATTGTGTAGACATAGTCTTTGTCAATTGAAAAAAACGTGACGGTCCTTTGATGAGACTGACTTTCATTAGTTATTCTCTATGTGCAGATATTTGAAACTTTGGCTACAGTGTCTTGTAAAGGAAAGAACACCAGGCCAGGTGCCAGGAGGCCTACATTCCAGTCTTAGCTGACTCCTAAATAACTATGATTCTGTTGTCATAATCTGCAAGAAAAGATGATTGATCTGTGGAGTCAGGAAGGCAGTAACTTGCTGCCAGTTACCCTTATGAGTTTACCAGCTTCTCTGAGACTACCTGTAGACAGCATAGAAAAAAGAGGGAAATCCAGAAACTCTGGAATTTTTCTACAACTTGCCCTTACACTCTAGTTGTCAAGTGCATTTTTCTCAGGGAAGGAGGAGGGGAAAAGCAACATTGAAGGGCAGAGAGACACCACTGTGGGTCTGACTTTCTCTGTGTGCCTGTATTTGTGATCTTGTGGGATGTGTATTGTTTTTAAAGTCTTGTGGGTGGAACTATTTGAAATGTAGTGTAAAAAGAATATTGAAGGTATAAACAGAGCTAAACACCACCTTCACATAGATTCCTATCAAATTAGGCCATGGGGTGAGACAGTTCTGAAAAAGACAATGAGAAGGTTCTTTTTTACAACACTTCCTTACCATAATCCACATAATGTGTAAGTCATACCATCAGATATATGATGTCATCAAACTCTTTCATTATGAAAGACAATTACTAACTAACTAATGGGGATCTGGCCCATGTACAGATGCTAAGATGACATCATTTCATGTGGAAGACATTGGGAAGATTGTTTCTGGGAGAATGGTTTTAAGGGAAGTACCTTAGAGAGATTGTGGAACATGTGTGAATATTCTGTAACTGATTCTGGTTGACTAACCTCACAATTGGGTAGAGTCTTTTCTTATTGGCTATATTGCCAGAACTCTCCACATTTTCAAGAGAGCCAAATTATTTTCGTTGGGCTCTTTTTTCTTTTGCATTTGTATCTAGGGTCTGTTCCTCTCATTTGGGAAAAATACACAATCAGGGACTCAGTTCCATTTAACTACTTTACATTGGATAGTTTGTACAGTTTTCCCAACAGCTTTCCTACTACCTCAGCAGAATACTCTTCTAATACTGAATTGGTTTTAGGGAAATAGACTCAAACCTTAGTTCAATTCCAATCAATAGTATTGATCTAACCAAATTCATGTCCAAAGACTGCATAAGTCCTCATTTCAGCTTTTGCCGGCATGAGTCTAGATGGTTGCTAAAGAAGATCCCACCTTTCTCTCCAGGGGATCAAGAATGGGCTTTCTGGAACATCTTAGATTCTATTTCCCATATTCCTGAGATTGGATCTCTTCTCTTGTTATAGATCCCATAATGGAAAAGAAACTAATGAAAAGGTCAAGACATAAGTTTTGGAGGTGATATGGTCTCAGCAGAAAATCCTTATGGTATTTACAATTCTCCCAAGAAACCATCTTCCCAATAACCTCTACAGTTGATATGTCATCTGAGTAAGCTGATGGGGTAGGCACATGGGGCAAACCCCCAGTATAAATGGTGGTTTGAACTAATGGCAAAAAAATAGACAACCCAACAGTCCCCTTAGGATATTCTAGAACTCTGGCCCTGAGAGAATTACATTATTGATACTGAACTTTTAAGAGAGGGGGAATAAAATCTTGGGGAACAAAGTTCACTGTTATCTTGTGAAAGAATGAAATTCAATTCATCTTAGAGGAGTCTGTGGACTCTGAGAGAATAAAGAGAAATTCCTAATAGTGAGAATTAATGGTTTTGGAAAAAAATCTGAGACTATAAAATGTACTTCCATCTTTGAGAAAAACTGAATAGTGTTTGAAGAAAACTGAGTTGAACTTTTTTCCCTATGAAGCAGACATCCTGAGGAGAATTCCATAGAGACTTCAAGTGCTATGCTGAGATAAATGGAAATACTGATTGTGTTTTTGGTGTCCTATGAAAGACTCAGCAGTTGCAGTTTTGGTTAGAGGTGACTCTGGGTATAACCTCTCTCACAGCTGATGCACTGTTTAAACTTTTACTTATGTCTTTGAATTATTTGTTAGTTAATAAATTGAATAGTCAATAACATTGATGTTTGTCAAAACCTATGAGAATGAGGCTTGGAAGGAGAGGACAAAAAGCTCATGGGAGAAGCTTTTATAGACTGGAATGGAGTCAGAGAGCTGGTTAGTTAATTGGATAATTTTTGTATTTGTGGGAATTTATGAGCAACTGTAAGAACACAGCCCTTGAATGCCTTTCAACTTGAAATGAGAGAATTAATGTGGTAATAATGATTCAAAAAGAAAGTTCAGAGATTAGAGGTTAATGTATAGATCCTAGAGAACAAGTGAAAAGTCTTGTTTTCCCCTTGAAACACAAATACTACCTTCATCCATGGGATTACCACAAGTACTTAGGAAGTGCTACATTTGCAGGTCTTCCATAAGGATTTTTAAAAAAATACTCTGGCTCTGTTAATATTTTAAGCGTTTTCTCTATCCTTATTAACCCACATTTTATTTGATTATAAATCTCAGGTGCCTAGGAGTGCTTCTGATGATTAATGTGTCAATCTATGTGTTTGATGTGATATTAATGGGCATTTAATGCTGCATTACTTACTGTTATTCTCTTTATACTCTTATCTGTTGATGTTTGATTGAGTACTGTTACTGTCACATGTATGGGTTTGCACTCTTGACTTATTGGTGGTATGGACTAACCATAAGCATCTACATATATTATATATAATATAATTATATATTATTAAAATCATTATAATTGTATATTATATATATAAAATATATATATATTATTCCAGGCCTTGTGTTAACTATTTTACAAATATTATCTGGTATGATCCTCACAACCATCTAAGATAGGTGCTGTTATTACCCCAAATTTCAAGTTGCAGAAATTGAGGCACACACAATTTGAGTGACTTGCCTAGGGTCACACAGTTAATTAAATGTCTGAATTCAGATTTGACCTTAGGGTTTCCTGACTCCAAGCCCTGTCCATGTACACTTAACTGACTCTAAGAAGGGTGCTGCTTCTGTTCAACCTTTAAAAAATTATAACATTGTCAGTGATAGCTATGCTCTTGTTAGCCCTTTCTGAGACCTTCCCTGTGCCTGAGGCATACTCAGTATTTTCATAATGACCTTGGTTAAGTCATTTCCTTCCCTGGGTTAATTTCCTTCCTAATGATTTTCAAAGATCTTTCTGACTCAAGTTTTAAAAACTTTGCAATATTGTCATCAAAATAAGATTCAATGATTTTTTCCTATAATCTACTTAATAAGGCTGGAGACATAAACTTTGACATTTCAGAAAGATTTAACAAGGATGGAAACTAAAATGTTTTTCTGTTTCATCATCAGCTTTCCAGAAAATTCCCTTAACCAATATGTGTTATTTTCCAAGTATTATAATGTTAAAGATATTGACTGCATTTTTCACAGAACTGTTCCTAGTGCTCTTCCTTAGACAATAGGTCATATAATTGCCTATATCTTGCCAAATAAAGTGTTTGTGCAAGAGAGAGGTATTTAATTAGAACTAACAAAGGCATGGATTCTTGGGAAATTTCTTAGTATAAACATAAATCCATCAAAACAAGTTTTATTAATTGAGACTACAATCCTTAATAGTTGCCATAAAATGATTCCAGATTCCGAGAATTTTTGTAAGGATAAATGATATTGTTTCTCCTGGACCCAGATGTCCTTACAATGATACTAAGAAATTCATGTTTTCTACTATGAAAACCAAGTTAGAGATTTGGGGAAGTTGCATCTGGGATTTCTTCTATCCAGCACATTCATCAAGAAGGATCAAAGCAAGAGAGACTGAAAAAAGAAGACTTCTACCTCAGTATCACTTCAGTTCACTGCATTTGTGCCTCATCTGAGCTATCCAAGGACCTGAGAATATCAGTCTGAGAATAAACCATATAAATAAAGAAAACTTACCTAAACTTCTTCCTTAATGAATAACAAACTCTACTCCACCCCCATGCCCCACACTTTTCTTATTCCAAAAATTCTGATTTCTAGGCTGCCATCAAACTATCTATTGAACATCTATCTCCTACTTTCCAATACTTTATTCCCATTCCCCTAATCCAATTTCCCCTTGTCACATTCTTAAACTACCCATCCCTTCCACTGTGCTTTCTAGAACAAACTTTTCATCTTAAAACTTTTTCTTTTCTCATTCCTATCTCCCAACCCTCACTGTGACCTAGCTCTCTCCTGGTCTCCCTCTCTGGAACTAGCTGCACTTTCATTCATTTCCCCTAACTCACCAGTTGAGATGGAAAAAGTTAGTTGAAATACTCCTTGAGAACTTGTCACTGGATCCCAACTTCATCATTCAATCAAAATTATTCTCTTCAAGGTTACCACTGAACTCTCAGTCACTAAATCTAATTACATTCTTTTCTCAGTTCTTTTCGTACTGGATCTCTCTATATAATCTTTGACACTATCTATTTCTCTCTGTCTCTAGTTTTTCATGATTCTAGTTCTCTTCCTAATTGTTTCACTTCTTCTTCTCAGTCTTCTTTACTGGCCTTTCTAGTCATTCTTACTAATTGTTTTTGTCTCTAGACTTCTGTCCTGAACCCTTTCTCTTTTCCCCTCTAGTATTTTACTTTGTGATCTCATATATTCCTATGAATTTAATGATTATCTATATGCTGATGATACTTAACTTATTTATTCTACCCTAACCTATTTTTTAGGTTTTTTTTCAAGGCAAATGGGGTTAAGTGTCTTGCCCAAGGCCAAACAGCTAGGTAATTATTAAGTGTCTCAGACCAGATTTGAACCCAGGTACTCCTGACTCCAAGGCCGGTGCTTTATTCACTATGCCACCTAGCCGCCCGACCCTAACCCTTTTGCTGACCTTGCCTCACATCTGCAACTGCCTTTTGGACATTTTGAATTGGATGCTTAACGGACATTTTAAACACTATGTCCAATATTAAACTTATTATCTTTTCACCTAAATCTTCCTTGGTTCCCTATTACTGTTGAGGTCACAACTATCCTCCCAATCACTCAAATTTTCAATGTAAGACTGATATTGGTACTCCTCATTCTCTTTCACACATACCCCCCCACCTTCATATTCAATCATTTCCAAGTCTTCTTGATGTTACCTTCTTAATATCTCTCTTATATGCTGCCTTTCCTCCTCTGATACTGCCGCTACCTTGATGCTGGTCTTTATCACTTCACACTTGGATCATTGTACCAGTTAGCTTATTGATCTCCCTATCTTGAGTCTTTCTGCATGTCAGTTCATCTTCCATTCAACTGTTAGATTAATTTCCATAGAGTGCAAGTGTCTAAAACTGGTGACCATGTCTCCCCTCTCCCCTTCATTTGTCACTAGGCTACAATCTAGACTCCTCCATCAAACCCCAGAAAACTCTACATTCTGCAAGATCACTGTAGCCCTGGAATTCACACTTACAAATACCTCTATTCCCTATAGCATCTTCCTCTGGTTGGATGTCTCCTTCCAGTATCTTCTCTTTTATTTTAAATATTATTTCATTTCATTTTTCCAATTAAACATGTAAAGATAGTTTTCAGCATCAGAAGCTCCTTTTGAGGAGAATATTCAAGAGAGCCATCTCTTCATTTCTCACTAGGCTTCAATCTGTACTCTTTCATCATATCTGCCTGCTGAGAATCTCTCATCACTCCTCAACTCCCTTTTATATGTTATCTTACCCCATTAAAATGTAAACTCTTTAAGGACAGGGTTTGTCTTTATTCATATGTTTGTACTTACAGCACTTAGAGCAAATGTTTGTTGATTGAATGACTGACTATTCAATAAGATCCAGTGGCTCCCTTACACCTCCAAGATCAAGTATGAAATCTCATTCGATAATCAAAGCTCTTTAAATTTTGTCCTCTTCCTTTACACCTTACAGTTTCCCACAAATTGGTTGACCAAGGACACTGGTCTCCTTGCTCTTACTTACCCAAGATACTGCATCTCTTGGCTCTAGGAATTTCTACCTACTGCTTTCTATATCTAGAGTATTCTCCCTCTTCATTTCTATCTCCTGGCTTGCCTGATTAAAATCCAGTCTTCTATGAGAAGACTTTCTTGATTCCCCCATAAAATTAATTGACTTCCCTCTGTTATTTCCAATCCTAATTACTCAATAAATTGGAGGTAACAGAGGGAATGAATGTCCAACCTATGGCCCACAGGCCTACATGCAGCCTTCAACACCCATTCATGTGGCAACAATACATTTTATTATTATGCTCATTAGTAATATAAATTACATTGGAGTTATAAATGAATATCAAATTCTACATGTGGCCTTTGACACATTTTTGTTGGGTGACGTGATTCAGAAAACCTAAAATGTTAGATACCCATATAAATTTTAGATAGTTTAGAGATAGTTATTTTCATGTTGTTTCCCATGAAAATGAGCACCTTGAGAGAAAGGACTTTGTTTTGCCTTACTTTGTACCCCAGAGAGCCTTGCCCATATCAAGCGCTTAATAAATACGTATTGACTAAGTGCTCATCATTTGGGGAATTTACCACATTAAAAAAAAGAAAAATCCAAGGAATTCAGAAAATTTGGGAAATTTGGTATTTGACCTAGAAGAAGGCATTCAAAATCTACCTTAGCCTCAGTTACCTAAGAGAAAAATAAAACACTGTTTATCTAAGAATTAGCATGTTGGGATATTAGAGGGATCAAAAGTGGTGATATATTATGTAGGTCACTTCAGAAGCTTTCATACATTATGTTATTATTAATCATCATTATTTCTACAGTTGGTAGTGGTGGGAAAAGTCTACTACTTTGGGAGTCAGGAGATCTTCATTCAAATCTTGGATCTGGCCTTTATTAACAGGGTAACACTGGTTCCATTAGTTAATTTCTCTGAGCTTTTCATTCCTTGTCCATAAAGTGGTGATAGTAAAACACTCTCTTCCTCACTGATTGTAGGGAGAGGAAAAATTGTCTTACAGCCTTTCAGTAGGAACACCACTTGGGATATCCTTATTCAAGGAACAACAGTGTAGAAGATGTTTTTTTTGTTGTTTAAGTTTGGAAAGAGCTGAATACAAGTCTTTCCTCTGACACCTGCTAAGTGTGTTATGTTGGGCAAGTCAATTGGTCATTGTGAATTGTCTTTTCCTTCCATAAAATGGGGACTGAGTATTTGACTCACAGTCTTTGCCAATAATTTGACTGATAAACATTTATTAAGCTCCTACTATGTGACAGGCACTATATGGGGGATGAAAAAAAACTGAAAAAGTCCCTGCCCTCAAGGAACTCACAATTTAATGGAGAAGCAAAAAGCAAACAAATGTGTATAAACAAGCTATAGTAGAGAATTTTTAAAATGCATGAAAATTGTTTTGCCAGCATTTGAAGTACTTTTCATTTAAAGTACATTGATTTAAAGTTCTATATAAATGTCAGTGAATATTCATTTAGAATCTCCTATGTGCTATTCAGTGACATAAAGATATAAATCTTAGTCCCTGCACTCAGGGAACTTCCAACACATACAAACACACACACACACACACACACACACACACACACACACACACACACACAAACAGAATTGTAGGGTGTCTCTCCTTTCCCTACCATGCATTATAAAAGGTAAGGTTAGAACCTTGGACAGCTAAATCAGGGGGGAAATATCTTATTTTCAATATTCAAAATCAAAAGGGAATTATAATTACAAGCAGTCTTTCAAAAGAAAAGAAGTGGATGGCTCTGACATATTCATTTACTGTGAAGCTTTGTTAATAGGATAAGGAAATAATCCTTTAAAAGAAATAGTTCCCAATGTCCCCAGACTTTGATCAGTATAATTGTATCTGAGCATGTTCTGTCATAAGAAGACATCTGAGGAAGCATGAATTTATCAGGAAATTTATCAGTAAAATATTTTCTTTAAAATTTTTATACTTTATTTTTTCCTATTTCAAGTAAAAACAATTTTTAACATCTGTGCTTTAATATTTTGAGTTCCCAATTCTCTCCCTCTCTTCCAACCTTCCTCCCCTTTGTGAGAAAGCAAGAATTTTATATAGACTGTACATGTGAAGTCATTCAAAACTTATGTCCATATTAGCCATGTGGCAAAAGAAAAACAGACAAAAAAAACAAAGAAAAATAAAGTTTAAAAACTATGCTTTGTTTTGCTTTCAGACTGTTCTTTCTCTGGAAGTGTATAGCATATTAGATCATAAATCCTTCAGATCTGTTTTGGATCATTGCATTGTTGAGAGCATCTGTCATTCACATCTGAACACTGCACAATGATGCTGTTACTATATATCATGTTGTTCTGGTTCTTCTCACTTTACCTTGCATCTAAGTCTTTCTAGGATTTTTTTATGAAGCCATCCTGTACATCATTTTTCATAGCACAATAGTACTCTACCACAACATATACCTTCTCTCCCCCTTCCCAAAACAGCAAGTAATATGATATAGATTATACTTATATAGATTATACTTATATAAGTATGCTAAACATATTGCTGTATTAGTCATCATGTTGTGAAAGCAGAATTAGAACTAAAGAGAAAAAAATGACACAGGAAAAACAAAAAAAAAACAAATTTAGAAAAGTAAAAATAGTATGCTTTCAGACTCCATAGCTCTTTCTCTGAATGTGGATGAGATTTTCCATCACAAGTCTTTTGCAGTTGTCTTTGATCATCTTATTACTGAGATGAACTATGTTTATCATTGTTGAGCATCACATAATGTTGCCATTGATGTGTGCAATATTCTCCAGGTTCTGATCAATTCATTCAGTATCAGTTCATGTAAGTTTTCCCTGGTTTTTGTGAAATCCACTGGCTCACGATTTCTTACAGAACAATAATATTGCAACATATTCATATGCATAGTTTGCTCAACCATTCTCCAACTCATGGGGATTTCCCTCAATTTCCGGTTCTTTCCTATCACAAAAAAGCTGCAATGAATATTTGTGTATGTGAAGATATTTGTCCTTTTAATATTTTTGGGATATAATTCAAGTAGTGATATTTGTGGGTCTATAAGCATGCACATATGTATATGTATGCAGAATTTTATAACAATTTGGACATAACTTCAAATTACCCTACAGAATGGTTGAATAAATTCACAATTTCACCACCAGTACATTAGTATGCTTATTTTTCCATATTTCATAAAAATAGAACCTTTTCTAACATTTTCTATAATATTAGCTATGATGATAGTTGTGAGATGGTACTTCAGAAGAGTTTAAATTTGCATTTTTCTAATAGTGATTTAGTATATTTTTTGTGTGTCTGATTTCTTTGCCTAAAAACTTCCTATTTATATCCTTTGACCATTTATCAGTTGGGAGATGATCTTTATTCTTATAAATTTGACTCAATTACTTATAAATTTTAGAAATGAGACTTTTATCAGGGGAATTTGCTGTAAATTTCCTTTCATTCCTCCCCAATTTTTAACTTTTTTCTAATCTTGGCTGCATTGGTTTTGTTTGTGCTAAAACTTTTTAATTTAATGTAATCAAGAGGGTTCATATTACTTCCCATAATGCTCTCTATCTCTTGTTTTGTCATAAATTCTTCACTGATCAACTGAAATTTAAGATATGCTCCCCTATTTTTGCTTATGATATAACCTTTTATGTCTAAATCATGTACTCATTTTGATTCTATTTTGGTATGTGGTATGAGAATTTAGTCCATGCCTATTTTTTTTTAACAAATTGCTTTCCAATTTATCAAATATTAGATTACTTAGGGACATTTTCTATGTGTATTGTGCACCTAATCTATTACACTGATCCACTACTCTTTTTCTTAGCCAGTACTAGATTGTTTTGATATTCTTGATACTACTGACCTTTTGTTCTTCTAGATGAGTTTTGTTGTTTTTTTTTCTAACTTTATACAATATTTTTGGTAGTTTGATTGATATGATACTGAATAAGTAAATTAACTTAGGTAGAAGACATTTTTATTATTTTGGTTTGGCCTACTCATGAGCAATGAATGTTTCTACAGTTTGTTTTCATGTAGATTCCCAAGTATTTTATATCATCTACAGTTATTGTATTTTAATTTTTAGTAGTTTCAGTGTTGTCTTTTTTCCCCATCATAGTAATTTCCCAATTACCAACTTCTATATATTGAACTTTTTCTTTTAACAACTACAAAAAGAAAAATATTTAAGGAACTCATGTCTTTTATTCTATACCCCATTTCTTACCTATAGTCCTCATGCCTTTATTGAGTAAAGGAAAATGTGTTTCCTTATCAAATGAGATGATGTATCTGAAGCTTTTTAAATTTAAAGTACTATATAAATGCCAATTTTAATTACTGTTGTTATTGTTATCAGGGTCAAGATTGTTCATTAGAATTCAGTTGCTTTTCAGCATTAATACCATTTATTAATTATAGTCATAACCGTAATAATAATTATTATAGTCATTATTATAATCATATTTTGTATCTTGGTTCTGCTTTTTTTTAACTCTGCTTTGTTTAATGCAAGTCCTATATCTCTTTGAAATCTTCAGATACATTATTTCTCATGGTATGCAACTATCCCTTCCACATCATGACTTTTCCCATCATGGTTTCAATATATTCTGGTTCAGCATAAGAAAATAAGTAGAAATTTGGGGGAGAATTTTGTAGAAGTTTCAGATTACATGCAAAGGTCAACAGATGACATAAAGCCTATGATGAAATACTTAATATATATTTTACAATTAGGTACTATAAATACTCCATATAAGAAAAAAAATTTGGAATTCTTCTCTGGTACAAAAAGAAAGCCAAAAAATTTTACACGGATTTTCCAGATTGCAGGAATCTCCCACTAGAGTCAAAATTACAATTTAGTCATCACCATCAGTAAGTCCTATTTTATCCCAAATTTTTAAATAATATTTACCCTGAATTAATGTAAAAACCAGTTTTAATATTCATTGCTTAGTTTTGAGTTCCAAACTCTATCCATCTCTTTCTCTTCTCCCCCTCTGAGATATTTTAAATGAAATTTCTTTTTCTATCCTTGATGAATTTATAGAATTTATTTATAGAATAAATTATGGAAATATTGATGATATATATGTATTTATTTTATATTCAACTTTGCAGAAGTTGTTAATTATTTCAACTAGTTTTTTAGGTTGATTCTCTAGGTTTCTGTAACTATACCATCATAACATCTTCAAAGAGTGATAGTTTTCTCTTTCTCATTGCCTATTTTAATTCCTTCACTTTTCCTTTTCTCTTCTTATTGCTATGACTATCATCTGTAGTACAATATTGAATAGTAGTGATCATAGGCATCCTTGCTTCACCCTTGCTCTGATTGGGAAGACTTCTAGCATATTTCTATTACAGATATGCTTGTTGATGATTTTAGATAAATATTACCTCATTTTAAGAAAAGTTCCATTTATTCCTAAGCTTTCCAGTCTTAGGAAATGTAAAGATATTTTCAAAGAAATTTTCAAATAGACTGTGAGCTAGATGATACTTTCAAGGTCCCCCTTATTTTACAGATTTGACAGGAAAGATTCTGTTCTCAAAATTAATATTTGAACTTGGCTCCTCTCATTCTAAATTCACTTCCCACTGGCCTCTGAAGCCTGTTCACCTTGACTGGTTACAACCAAGAATTAAAGAGTTACAATAGTTTGAACATTTTATGGATGCCTCTGCTTAGGAGTCCACCCACTCTGTTCTTTAGCTTACTGAACAGCTTTTCCACTGTGGTTTACACAGCTTGATGCCAACCAGTACCTCTCAAATCTAAAAGAAAGATAATAATAATAATGACTGACAATTATATATTCTACAGATATAAAGCATAATCTCTCTCTTTTTAAGTTCTTACTATCTGCAAAGCATCATGCCAAATTCTGAAGATACAAATCGAAAAAGTAAGATAGGCTCTACTCTCACAGAAGTTCACATTCTTATGGAGACTGGACACAAATGGTAGGTTTCAGCTACAAGTCTGATAGAAAAATTCCATGGTTCTTAGAGTACAGAAGCAAAATAGATGGTAATGTTTCTTCCTTCATACCATTTCCACTGGTAAAATTATATGAATCTCTGATGCTAAACCATTCAACGGAACCAAGGACTTGAGATTCAAGAATCTTCTTTTCTGGATCTTCAAGGGATGTGGCAAGTGCAGGAACATTGGAGGCTACCAGGGGACTGGAAGTATTGTTATTCTCAGATCTCTTGGATTCAAGGTCCTGGGCTGTTTCCGTTATGGTCCATGGGGATGGTAATGATTCCCACAATATTCTGAGAGGCAATCAGTATGGAATTATAATCCTAATCTTACAGAGAAAGAAACTCAGTTAAAAGATTAAATAATTCACTTCAAGTCACATAACCAGAAAGTACATGGCACAGCTGGGACTTGAATGCAAGATTTTTATCCCAGTATTCTTTTCACTGGCCAGGGAGAAAAAAGTAAATTCCTACAGATTTATATCCTAACAGTATCTGAAATCTCCTGCTACATAACCAATTTAGATAATCCAAGAGAATGAAAACATGATCAGCAAATTGAAAGACATGAAGATAACTAGGTTGTAGCTCTCTGATTGCCAAGTTTATTTTATGTAGAGCATTAGGGGGGGAAATCCATAAACCTTTAATAAAGCATAGTGCATGCCCCATTAATTAAGATTTTATTAACATGCTAATTTTCTCTAAGAATGTTCAAAATGAGAAAAATTACAAACTGTTGCCTTCCTCCCCTTGTTTTTGTATAGCTCATGAGTTGATAATTTTCACTTCTTAAATAAATTTTTATTGCAGTGGATTGGATTAGCAATGCACCCCACCCCTTCTTTACTGAAAATATTGCAATCTGCTTTGATGAGCAAATTATTCACATTAATATAACATATCTGTTTGACATATTGAATCCTCAGAAAATCATCTCAATATACTTCCAGTTATTTATTCCCAGGTCTAAAAGAGAACATATAACCACTAGACCCAAGTTTTCTGTTAGAAGGGATTTGAAGGTAGAGTTCTCTTGTCGCTCAATTATTGGCCTTCAAAGTAACCACTTAAACTTCATGGACTTCACAGGGCAGTTTTAGGAATAATAAATTATAAACCTGAAGACTTGGATTCAAATCACACTTCCCACAAAGTGTTTTGAATGAGGCTCTTTTCACTTTAAGAAATTTGATTTTATCCATTCTCATTTCCAGTGTAGGTCTTTCTGGATCCTGACTTTGCTGTCTACTATATTACTTATTTTGGTTTATGGCAAATTTGATAATTATGTCACCTATGCCTTTTTCTAAGTTATTAATATGTTACAGGTCAAAGCAAAATGCTGGTTACTCTACTTAAACCCCTGTACTAGATGATTAACCCTTGGTTTTATCATTTCATAGATTTTTTTCTAGCTAATGACCCAATCATACAATCTCCCTTTCTCTATCTTATTCAAAAATTTAACTTCTTCCCACTTTTAGAAAGACTGGTTTTCTTTTTTTTTTCCTTAAAGAATTGCTACTTTCTTTCTGAGTCCTTTCCAACTCCAATTTTGCTTCTCTGTGGTCTTCCTCTCTCTGCCTTCCTGGCACAGTAATGCTCTTCCACATGGGGTTCCTCTATTCTTGATAGACAGGAATTCTCTTCTTTCTCCTGAATTGACTGTTTCATTTCCACAGGAATTATCTTATAAACTATAACTCTTTGTAATAACTTGTAGGAGAGGAAATGGGATTCTATATTTCCATTCCAGATACTGAAAATGTAAGCTTTCATCAGTCACTCCCAGGGAAGACAACACTATCACCTACAGAGTGACTGTGTCACCTTACTTCAAAGTAATCTCAGAGAGAAAAAAGCTCCCAAGGAGACTGTGTGAAGGATCTATGGATTTTTCTCATAGCAAATGAGCCAATGAGCTAAAAAAAAAAACTGATCTAAAAAACAGATGTTTGAGTTTTTATGTATCCAACAGTCAAAAGAGCACAGGACCCCTTATGAGATTGCATGAGATTTGCATTTTTTCTGGTCTCCCCCCCCTTTTTTTGAATTTTCTTTATTTAAGGCAATGGGTTAAGTGACTTGCCCAAGGTCACACAGCTAGGTGATTATTAAGTATCTGAGGTCAGATTTGAACTCAGGTCCTCCTGACTCCAGGGTGGGTGCTCTATCTACTGTGCCACCACCCCCAACTGGTCTCCTTTTTTCAATGCCAAGGGAAGAGATTATTTGGTTTCTGCTCAAGACAGTAATAAACTGTATAAAAGCAAATGTTAAAAATATGAAGGTGCCTAGTAGCCAAGTAGATGGTAATACTCCTGTCTTCCCAAGAATGACACATATCAGACAGTAATATGTACCTTCCATCTGTAACCAAGTATATTTCCACAATTCAAATTTGCAGAGTGGAATAGTAGAAAGAGCACCAGAGAACCTGAGCTCTAATTCTATCACTGCCACTTAATACCTGGTTAGGCCAGGGAATCTCCCTGGACCTTGCCTTTTTTATAACATGATGGACTAGATAGACTAGAAGATTTTTGAGGTTCCTTCCAGTTCTAGATCTTTGCTTGAAATCAAATTTCAATGGAAATTGAAGAAATGGAACATTTCCAGTAAAATTGGGAGTGAAACAAGGATTTCCATTTTTCAATATAGTATTAGAAATGCTAACTGTAGCAATAAGAAAGGAAAACGAAATTGAAGGATTTAGAATTAACAATGAGGAAGCAAAGCTACATATAATCATATAAAAATGCTCCAATCATTATTGATTAGAGAAATGAAAATTAAATCAACTATGAGGTATCACCTCACACCTATCAGATTGGCCAAGATTTGAATAAGGGAAAATGTTCAATGTTGGAGAGGTTGTAGGAGAATTAGGACATTAATGCATTGATGATGGAAGGAAATTTTGTTTCTTAAAAATATACATGTGAATACAAAAGAAAAAACAAACAAACAAACAAATCCAGAATCAAAAATTGATGAAATGTGCTCTCTCTCTCTCTCTCTCTCTCTCTCTCTCTCTCTCTCTCTCTCTCTCTCTTTCTGTCTCTATCTCTGTCTGTCTCTCTTTCTTTCATTTCATTAGTGTGAATACTCTTTGCATAGGTGAATATCCACCCCTATTTGTTATTTATAATCATAGAAAATTTCTTGGGGGGGGGAATCAACAGTTAAGTGACTTGAACAGAATCCCACAGCTAGTATGTGTTAAAAGCATAACTCAAACCCAGATCTTACCTTTTCCAATGTTGGTCTCTTACTCATGAAATTGACTGGGCAAAAAAGTAACTTTTGAAGATGAAGAGATACATAAAATATTAGAGCTGGGTAAAAAATTTATGGGACCTTTGAAGTGTTAGTTTGGAAATTTTTTTCTAGGAACTTTGAATTGTATAATTTGAATTTAGGAAGAGAATAATTCCTCTTGGAAGGAACCAATTTACCTCCTCAAAGACATTTAATCTGTCCCACTGATTTTAATAGAAATTTTATTTGTTAGCAATAGACTTTTTCTCCCTATTTTTATTTTGTTTTGTTTTTATTGGGTCACCCCACTGATATTGCATTAGAACTAGTTGTATTCTTGTCCAAAATAGACTGGTTGCTTTCCAAGGAAGGAATGGTGTCCTTGGCTACTTAAACTTGTATGGTAGAAATAGTACAGATGTTCATGAATAGTGACTATAATAGTTACCTGAAACTGATATAACTCAAAATGTGAATACTTGAAATAAAGAGCCTAAAGTAGTTTTGCTTATCCTGGAGATAGTGTCTCATGAGAAAACCCATGATTTGAGGGAAGAAGCATGGTAGAGAGCATTTGGTTAAGAATAAACAGAGACATGATTGTTGTTCATTCAACGAAGATTTATTAAGCTCTTATTATGTTCAAGAGAAAATTTAGAAATAGCATGGTCCTTGAATCCATGGACCTTATAGTCTAAAAGGAGGATCTACATCAAACACCTGTAATGGAAGGCTATTGATGTGCTGTAAGAGAAAACAAAGAAATAGGACATAACAGAGGATGACCTTGGAGCTGAAACAGCTAGATTCAGGTTTTGTCTCTGACATATACCAGCTGTGGAACTGGGAACAAGTCATTAAATCTCTAATACCTCAGATAATGTCTAACAATCTATATTGTTAGAATTTGCACAGAGTTCTCCCAGTCTGTAAATTATCGGATCTCCCCTATCTCAACAAGAATGCAAATATTAAGAATTCAGAGAAATATTAGAAGACTTGAATGAATTGATAAAAGTAAGCTATACAATGTGTGATTACAATAACATAAATGAAAACACTAAAAGGCAACTGAATCCATATTAGTAATAATGAATAATCTTTGTCCTAGCCCCATTGTTGTGGGAGAGGTGGGGAACTACAGATAAGGAATATTGTAGATGCTATCAGAGGCAGTTAATTGGTTGATCAGATTCACTAAGATCTTTTTCCTTGTCAAAAATAGGATTCAGTGAAGGCATAAGCAGGGAAATAAAAAAGGCATATATATGTATATGTATATGTACATAAATGGAAATGGTGACAAATATAGTAATACGTATTTTGGCAATTGCACTGACAGCATACAAGATAGATGAAAAGTATTATTTAACCTGTGGTTAAAACTCCAAACCATCCAAGCTTAAAACATTTTAATAAAGGAAAAATTTGCAAATGATATGATATAACATATGACAATGTATTAGAAAGGTGCATTCCTCATGAAGCTGAGGAAACAGAAGAGTAAAAATATAACTGCAATGAGAATTGGAAGAGATATGAGATCGAATTCAACTTTAGATGCTTCCTAACTGTTTAACTATGGCTAAGTTACTTAATCTTCATTAACCTCCATTTTCTCATCTGTTAAAAAGGATGATAATAATGCCTTAAATCAAATGAGATGATTTTTATGGCAGGTGTAAGATATCTTTGTTGTGGTTGTTGTTGACAAATATTATATGAGGTCTATGTGAGAATATCATGACCAACATCTTTCTCTATCTATCTGTCTATCTATCTATCTATCTATCTATCTATCTATCTATCTATCTATCTATCTATCTATCTATCTATGTGTGCTCACACATGATAATGTGGTAGTACACAAAAAAATATAGCCAATAGAAAGAAATAGATGATAAATTCTGGAAATGGATCCCACCATAGAAATGTTGAGAACCTCAAAAGAAAATAAACATTCTTAGATATTGTGACAGACAAGGTGTGTGTGTGTGTGGGGTGTGCCTCTGATACTACCTCCTCCCAATAATCTGATAGCACCCCCCCCAATTTCAGAACATCATGTTTTAAAAAGATTAGAGAAAGGACAGATAGACTGATCAGAGTTAACAATTTTATGGGATAGCTAGTTGAAGAGGTATGAGATAGTATGAAGAATAAAATATCAGTGAAACATATTCACACTTGGACCCTTGGACAGTACCTTTAGATTAAAATTATGATTTGAGTGTGAGTCAGTCATCACTCACTTGGAAGTCATTGCTTATGAATTAATGCATTCTTTTATCAGGCAACCAGGGAACACATTAGTTCAAAGAAAAAGATGTTTAATTAAATTGTATGGGATGATGAATGTCAAGAAAGATTTCCCATATTCTCTTGTGGGTATATTTCCTGCATGTTACTGTACCTCCAGTGGCGAAGTGAATACAGACATGGAATAAGAGTAGTTAGGATATGAGCATAGGAATCATGTCTGTTCATGATAACTCATGCATCCAGTGCTGTAGAGATGCCCTTATCTTCTGGTTATGTCAGGTACCAATATTATCTGGTGAGTTCAATGGATGAGCTATTGTCTCTTTTCTGCTGAGCTGGGTTCAGCTGTTATAAACTAACCTACTCTTTTCTGCTACTATGTAGGCTCTTTGGATTGTCTGCTATTCTTGGCTCCTATTTGCTTTTTTGTAATTGTTATGTATGTAGCCTTCTCATTCAATCAGAACTCCAAAATTATTAATGAGCTCTTAACCATCACATTTAGAGATCTTTTCTCAACCACCATCCTTCTTGACCTACACAAAGGCCTGGAAACTAGTAAGCACATTATAAACGTGGTTATTGTGTTTACTCTCTTCATGATACCCTTTTGATCTCTAGTTTTTCATGTTTATTCTCTTTCTTGTTTCTCTTCTTACCTTTCTGATTGATCTTCTTTTAGTGACTTCAGGTCTCCTTTTAACCATGGATTGCCCCAATGTTCTGTTCTGGGCCTCCTTATATTCTCTTTTCCTTCCCCTCCCTTTCCCTTCTTGCTCCTCCACTCCTCTCCTCTGCTTCTTTGACATTTGAATATTTACTTACTCCCTAACAAAGTACCTTAGATAAAGATAATATTTAATAAATCTTGAATTGG
Source organism: Macrotis lagotis (assembly GCF_037893015.1). Taxonomy (NCBI): domain Eukaryota; kingdom Metazoa; phylum Chordata; class Mammalia; order Peramelemorphia; family Peramelidae; genus Macrotis; species Macrotis lagotis. The sequence goes on from NC_133660.1 coordinate 243,941,821, forward strand.
ATCAAATATAATTGTCCTAAAATGAAATGTGCTTCATTGGGAGCTAATGAGTTCTCCATCATGCTAATCTTCAAGTTATGTTGGAGACGTTATATTAAAAAGGGAAATCCATTTCAGATGTAGGTTGGCTAAGATGACCCCTGGAGTCTTTCCATTGTGAGAATCTATCATTAGATAAATATGGTGTGCATGTTTGGGAATGAGTTAGGATATTAGGTGAAGCAGGAGTTTATTACTGTTAATGCTTTGTCATGATCAACAGTCATTGGTCAATATAGTAATCAGAATCCCTAAGTTTAGTCAGAGTCCTTAAGGAGGGGATTAAATGCCAGTCAGAATCAACCAGTGTTGTGTCAGTATTAATGGGCACCAGATGCAGGATCAAAGCAAACAGGGGCCAGGTATGGTTCACCAAAGGGATCCTACAAGAGATCAAAATGGATTTCCTAGAGCCCTTTCCTAACAGTACTTATTCATTTAGAGCTTTCCAGTTCCATTCCTAGGAACAGCCTCAGAAGTTTCCAGACTGTCATTGTATTAATTGAGGGTTTGGGAGCAGGACATAGCAGCCATCACCCCACTATTTTTAGTGGCCCATAACCAGTTGTCAACTGTAAACGTCCCAGGTCACTAGGCTGGCTCCTTGCTGCCCTCTGCTGGTCCCACAAGAAACCTACTTGATCAGAGGTAACCCCAAGAGCAGTCTTGGGTCACATCACCAGAAACCAGAAATCTGCCCTCTCTTTATCCAAATTCTCCAGGATGCCAAAACCCAAAGTGTCTGTCCTCCTTAAATTTGCTTCCTCTAGCAACAAAACCTTTCCCATTCACAGTCTTTGTGGGTGTTTCTCAGGATGACAGTATTTGCAGTATCCCCACATACTTGCAAATAGTACCAGCCCTTGCCGACTATGGGCTACAAAACCAGACCATCCACCCCCTCACTTCCACCCCCCTGCCAAATGACAATAAACTCCCTCTCTGCTAAAGTCTATTTTAGACAATAAAGTATTATCTCAACCCATTATCAGCATGACATGTAAATGGGCTCCCACTTTTACTCCAGAATCACTCAACCCAGGCAGTGCTGAATTTGAGTTTTGGGTGCAAAGGAAGACTGTAAGAAAGACTAAAGAAGAACATCTTCCAGAAGAGAGGGATGGCAGCATCAAATGAGTCAGAAAACTTTCAGAATAACGGTTGGATTTAATACATGGATTTCGCCAAATTCAAGTGTGATACTTGGTAAATCAATCATCTCCCTTTTCTAGGCTTCAATTTCTTCATCTGTAAAAGGAGGGAATTGGACAAGATGATCCAAAGGACTCTTAGAATGCTAAAGTTTTGATTATGTCTGATTTTTTCTCTCTTAAATGATGTTGGAATGTAATTCAATTGGAAGTTGAGTGATATTGTTGAGTAGGAATATTGATTATTACTTTATTTGACAAAATTTATTGTTGTATCCATCATATGAATGATTTTCTGGGTGATGAGATGGTTTTTAATCACATTTGACTCTTTGTTAATTCCTTTTAGGGGAGCTTTCTTAGCAAAGATACTGGAGTGGTTTGCCATTTCCATCTCCTGCTCATTTTGCATACAATGAAATGAGGCAAATAGGATTCAACAACTTTCCTGAGGTCACACAGATAATAAATGGCTGAGACCAGATTTGAACTCAGGTTTCCTAGGTGATGAAGGAAATTCAAAAGATTTTATATTTATATACATACACACATATAAAAAACATACACACTCATATACACATATAATAGTTATTTATAGTCTTTGCCTCAAGAATTAGAGTCAAAGGTGGTGGACATTATAAAATTATGACTACTATTAATCCTAGAAAAATGAAACATTTCTGATAGTCACATTTTCCCCCAAGAATACAAAAAGACTATGTATTTATATCTAGAAATTTAAAAAAATAACCATTGGGATAATATTCTTTCCAGTATATATAAGCCCTCCAATCACATTACTCCAACCACCATCATGCTACAATATGTCATAGAATCAAAGATTCCTGATCTTGTCAATGTGGATAGTTCCTTGACCATAGCAGGTTGCAACCCTTCTTCTGTAATGATTGAAAAATTCATCATCTTTTGGTCACTGGTTGATTAAACAGCTGTAGACTGCTTTTTGGTTAACCAGATTTAATGGTCAATGAATGTTCAAGTTTTAATGTCTAAGTCAGTCCTTGATGGCTTTAACTCCCTGAGCATCACATTGATTCTTGCATCGTGTAGTGTGTATATATAATATATATATTATATATATACATGTATACATACATGTATATATATGTATATATATAATATATATATATAAAATATTCTTCTTATGAAACTGACAATATCCTGTAATTGTGTATGGTTCAATGTAATGTTCTCACAAGACCAATTTATGATGTTACCTGGGATATACTTATTTGATATTTCTTTATTTTCTTACATAAAACACGTAGCATATACAATAGAAAAAAAACACTAGAGTTGAAGTCAGAGGACCTAAATACAAAACTTGCCTTTATTATTTATATACTTGGAGGATGCAAAATAATAAATGAATAAATGAAAAACATATATTCAGCACCTATTATATGACAAGCACTAATATACTAACAGAAAAATGGACAGAGTGCCTGTCCTCAAGGAGCACACATTTTAATCAAGTAGGTAACACATATAGGTTTCAGTTACAACTTACTTCAATCCTCAGAGGTAGGTGCTAGTCTTATCATCTCCATTTTTTTTACAGATAAAACTGAGGTAAACAGTGATTAAAGGAATTTCCAAGACTATACAGATTATAAGTATCTGAGACCAAATTTGAACTTAGGTCTTATTAGCTCCAGACCCAACGCTTTCTCTAACTGTCCCAATGTAATGTTGTTCAATCCTTGGTCATTCAGTTTCCACTCAAAGACTCCCATTAACCTGACATTTGCTGCCTCCTGAATTACACAGATATTTGGAGATGGTCATGGTCCTTCCTCTAAATCATCCCTCCTTCAGGCTCAGTGTTGAAAATTTCTTCAGTAGATTCTCTAATAGTGTTGTTTTGAGTTATTTCAGCATTCTGATCACTTCACTTTAGTTCTTAGGGAAAAAAGTGAAAAAGGAACCATCCAGATGTGGGGCTGCAAATCCGCAGTTAACAAGCATATCCCTTTGCCCCCTTGTGCCTCACTTTAACTATCCATAAAATGGGGATACTTACTTGATATTTTCACTGATCTCACTGGGTGATATGGCTAGAACAAAAAGGGGTTTCCCAGTAAATTCATGGTGGGAGGGGAAGCCTTGTGGAAAGTAGGAAGAGAATGGCTAAGTCATTGAATTTCACAACTAAAGGACACTTGAGGGCTCATTGAGTCTATTTCCTCTCTTTTTTAATGTTTTTTTTTTTGCCACTCAGGGGAAGCAGCAGGTTAAGGTAGCCAGCTCTCTCTCCCACAAACTGACCTGAAAACAAGAAAATAAATAATTCCTAATCTGTTCTCTGTGAAGTTCAGTGTCTGACTGACAATTTCTCCATGTGACAGGACTAGATTTGAGGCCAAGGAGAAGTGTGTTAGTAATTAGGTTTTCACTCCCTTAAAATAGAGTATGGTCAGATGTCAGCAGGTGTTAATACTAAGTGATTCTTGAGAGGAGGATCTGACAGACATTACAACCTGAGAAAGAGAGAGAGAGGAAGAAAGAAAGATAAAGACAGAGAGACAGACAGAGAGACAATGACAGAGAGAAAGAGAGCAGAGACAGAGAGACAGAGAGATAGAGAAAGGGAAAGAGAGAGTGGAGAGAGGGTAGGAGAGAGGGAGGGAGGGAAGAGAAAGAAAGGAGAAGGAAAGGTAAAAGAAGAGGAGAATAATTAGATATTAGGAGGGTGAACATGGGGTGATTGGGCAGGAAAACCAGTGATAAGTTGAAGCATGTCCAGAGTAGATCATCTTGACAGATAAGTCCATGCCCTATAAGAACTGACTAAAGAAACTGGGATGTTCAGCTTTGAAAAGAGACAGATAGGGGAGGGGTCGAAGTAGATTTCTTCAAGTATATGATGGGGTGTCATACAGGAAGAGAGGTCTGACTTGTTCAGCTTTGCCTCAGAGGCCAGAACCAGACAAACCAGTAAAAACTAATGAAAGACCTGGAAAGTCACAGAGGCAGATTTCTGTTGGATGTATGTGTGTGTTTTTTTGGGGGGGAATCCCACAGTTTCCTAACAGTTGGAGGAGTCTAAAGTGGGCTAGATTGCCCAAGGATCACTGAAAAACCATCAAGCAGCACTTTGATGGTCTATTGTCAGGAAGGTTATTTCACCTTCACCTCTGTGAAGATCAAACTTAGGTCTTCCCAACCCCAGCCCAACTAGAGTTATCTGCTGCCAGAGGTGGTTGGATAACCAGCATAGAGTCAAGTTGTGGAGAAGCTTCAAAGCTAGGTTAGTATTTGGATTGATTGTGTCAAGCATAGATACCCTCAATCCTCTTCCTCCATCATATGCCTCCAATTTTCCATTAAGACAGCCAGGTGCGAAGTGGATATATCACCTGCCCCGGAGTCAGGAGGATCCCAGTTAAAATCTGATCTCAGATACTTAATAATTACCTAACTGTGTGACCTTGGGCAAGTCACTTAACCCCATTGCCTTGAAAAAAGAAAAACAAAGCAAAACAAAAACAATTTTCCATTAAAGCAGAGATAGCATGGTACCCTGAAAAGGATGCTGGACTTGCTATTGGAGAATCTGGATTTAAAATTCTGCTGCTTCGACTCCCTTTGCACCATTGGTCCAGTTATTTAACTTTTTTTGTCTCCTCTGTAAAATGAGGAAGTTAAACTAGGTGGCCTTGAATCCAAAAGCTCCTAGTTTAGGAGTGAGTGAGGTGAGCAGAATCAGGAGAACATTGTACATCTTAACAGCAACACTGTGTTATGGTCAACTGTGATGGCTCCTCTCAGTGGCTCAGTGATCAAGGACAAGCTAAAAACTTGTGATGAAAAATGTCATCCACATCCAGAGGAAAAATCTGGAATTTGAATATAGACCAAAAAGATACAATTTTTGCTTTTTTAAAAATGTTTTGTTTGTTTTTCTTTTTCATAGTTTTTCTCCTTTAGTTCTGAATTTTCTTATACAACATAAATAATATGGAAATATATTAAACATGATCGTACATGTATAAATTGGAACAGATTATTCTCACTGCAATGGGGAAGGGAAAGGGAAGGAAAGAAGGTAGAAAAATGTGAAACTCAGAAGCTTTCAAAAAGATGAATGTTGAAAATTATCTTTCCATGTAATTGAAAAAAATAAAATAACACCTAAAAAGATGAAACTTAAGGAAAAAAGATGAAGATACAAGTTCAAATCTGACCTCAGACATTTACAACTCAAGATCCCTTCAAGCTCTAAATATCTATTTCATCCTATAATGTTGTTGTTCAGTGATAGTCAACTCTCCATGACCCCATTTGGGATTATCTTGGAAAAGATACTGAAATGGCTTGCCATTTCATTCTCTAGCCCATTTTACAGATGAGTAAAATGAGATTGGGAGGGCTAAATTATTTATCCAAGGTCATACAGTAAGTGTCTAGAGTCATATTTGAACTTAGGACTTCTTGACTTCAGGCATGTATCCACAGTGCCCCCTACTGCCTATAATGTTACCAGAATTGAATACAAAATAGAGGCAGAGAGTTTTTTGTTTTTATTTAAAAAAACATTCATTATGTTTCCTAGTTCCCTAGGACTGTGCTTATTTAGACACAAGCTTAGTTTTAATTCACAGAATCTTAGAAGCTCCAAGGAAGAAGGGAGTGATGTCTGTCAACAGAATTCCAGAGCTCAAATGGTCCTAATTTTTCTTGCTCTTGGTTTCTCCATCTGCAAAATGGGAATAATAAGAGTAACTGCCAGACTTATTGTTCAGATCAAATTAGATAACAGATGTAGAATACTTTGCAAGTCTTAAAGTGCTAAATAAATATTATTACCACACATCAGAATGAACTATCTGTTCTAAGTATAGATACTCTCATAGCTCCTTTGGATTACTGAGCTTACTGCCACCTCTAGCATATTGGTGGACCACCTCCAGAAAAATTATGGCAGGGCACAGATGAGAATGGCCCTGGATGGGTAGTCAAGGATAGACTACATTCTCTTCAATATTCAAATCAGTGTGATCAACAAGTCAATCAAATATTTATTAAGTACTTACTGTAGGCAAGGCATGGTGCAAAGGGATAGAGACACAAAGAAAGGAGGGGGGAGATGAGTCCCTATCCTCAAATAGTTCATATTCTAATAGAAAATACATGCAAATAACCAGCTTCCTACAAGGTATAGCCAAATTAACCAAAAAAGAAATTTTAGAGGAAATAGCAATGACAGCTACAGTGGAGAAAATACCTGCAACAGGTAGATTTGGAATTGACTTTAAGGAGATCCAGAAAATTAAATGGTCATTATAAGAGGGCAAAGTATCCCAGGGATGGGCAGTAGGAGATAGAGTGTCATATTTGAGGAATAGTGAGTAGGCCAGTATCCCTGGATTTTTGAGTATGGGCAAATGAATAAGGCATAAAAGGAGTAGAAAGTTGGGAAGGAAGTAGGTTATTAAAGGCTTTGAAAGTCAAATGGAGGGTTTTAAATTTTATTTTGGAGGAAATAGAGAGCCATAGGGTTGATATGGTCAGACCTGCACTTTAGGAAATTCCCTTTGAGAATTGAGTTGGAGGAAAGATTGGAGTGGGGAGAGATTTGAGGCAAGGATATCAACCAGAAGACTATTACAGTAATCCGGGTACAAGATGATAGTTGAGGTTATACTAAAGTAGGTGATTGCTCTGTAAATGGAGAGAAAGAGGTCTAGTGAAGCTAGGCATGACAAATCTTAGCAAGGTGAGTGACTTTGAGAGTAGAGTCAAGAATGATGCTTAGGGTGCAAACCTGGATGATTGGAAGGGCTTCTGGTGCTCTTGAGGGTAATAGGGAAGTTCAGAAGATGGAAGATTTGGGATGAGTTATGTTTGAGACATGTTGTGTTTGAGATACTTGAGTTTAACATATTCAGAAGGTAGTTGATGAAGCAAGACTGGAGCTTAGAGGAGAGATTAGGGGTCTCTGTAGAGACTACTATTGAATCCATTGCAGCTGATGAGATCACTAAGAAAAATGGAAAAAAGCAAAAGGTCTTGACATGGAGCAATTTAACTTTTTCTTTTAATATGTTGATGCCTTCATTTTAACAAAATTGTTTTGCTTTTTAATCCTATGTATTTCATTTTATTGATTTAAAACAGTGTTCTGAAAAGGGGTCCAGCAGCTTTGCAAGACTGCCCAAGGAAGTCCACAAAACAAAAAGACTAAGAATCTCTAGCAAAGAGGGAGTAAAGAAGAAATCCCAGGGTAAAGTATTGGGAAGAGTCTAGGCATGACATGGTTGTAGGAGCAATAAAAGAAAATGAAAAAGACTGTCATACATAGAGGAGGAGAAGCAGAATTGAGTAGAGTTCCAAAAATTAAAGAAGAGAAATTATCCAGGAGATAAGTATTAGCAGTGCCAAGAAGAATGAAGACTGAGAGAAAGTCATTAGATTTTTCAATTAAGTGGACTGTCAATTAGTCAATAAACATTTATTAGGTGCCTATTATACGTTCAACCCTGTGCTAAATAGTGGGGTTATAAAGAAAAGTAAAAGCCAATTCCTTTTCTTAAGGATCTCACAGTAAAATGAAGGAGGTAATATGAAAACAATTATGGTTAAACAAGCTATATTTAGTATAAACTGGAGATGATGTTTTTGACCTTCCTTCACTCTCAAAGAAGACCATGACATCTGGGATATGATGCCATGGCAATTCATGAATTGGACTTGAGTGGGGAGGGGTATTGTGGTAAGACACCAGCTTCATTTTCTCTTCTAGAGTCATCTGGATCCAGTGACCAGATATGGATCAGGACTACAGGAGATCGCCCTAGATGTATTGCAATTAGGTTTAAGTGACCTACCCAAGGTCACCCAGCTTTAAGTGTCAAGTTTCTGAGACTAGAATCAAATTCCCATCCTCTCAACTGTACGAACAGTGTTCTATCCACTGCACACCAGAGGGAAGGCAATAGAATTAAGATTTAAATTGACTTCCTATCAAAGGTGGCATTTTGTCAAATAAATAAAGGAAACAAGAGATGAGAAAAGATTGCCCAAGCATGGGGGATAGTCAGTGAAAATGTCACATTAGGTAATTGTGTATCTTTCAGAAGCAAAGAGATCAATGTCACTGGATTGCAAAATATGTAAAGGCAAGGGGGAGGCATATTGTTTAGAAGATTGAAATGGCAGGGGAGGGGAATTTTATGAAGAACTGTCTATATTTGATTCAGGAAGTGATAGCCCCTAGAGTAGTGAGGTGCCATGAATAAACCTATGTTATAGGAAGATTCTTTTTATAGCTGAATGGAGGATGACCTGGAGTGGGGAAGAGACTTGTGGCAGGAAGACCAACCAGCAAACTATTGCAATGGTCCAGGTGTAAGATAATGAGAGTCTGGACCAGTGTGGTGACAGCATCAAGAAGAGAGGAGCCTATGTGGGTAATATTATGAAGATAAAATTGGCAGGCATTAGAAACTTACTGGATATGTTGGGGGGGGAGTGAAAAATAATGAGGAGTCATGGATGACATTTAGGTTGTTAACTTGGGTGATTGTATGGATTTTGGTACTCTCGACAGTAATAGGAATTTATGATAACAGGGGAAGATTATGAGTTCGGTTTTGGACATCCAGTTTAAGCTGTCCAGGAAGTATTTGGAGATGAGAGACTAGTTCAGGAAAGATGTTAGGGCAGGACAAGTAGATTTGAGAATCATCTGCATTTAATCCATGGGAGATGATGAAATGAATAATAAGAATAAAAGAAATACATAGAATAAAAAAGAAGAAAAGAAAGAGAGCAAAAGAAAAGTAATAAAAAAGAAAATAAATAAATAACTAAAAAAGAGTAAAAAAGGAAAAAAGATGGAATAATCTGGATGATCCAGCAAAGGAAACTGAAGAAGAGCAATCAGTTAGGTAGGAGGAGTATTAGGTATTGTCATAAAAGCCTAAAGAAAAGAAAATGTGAAGGAGACAGTTATCAATAGCGCTAATGCCTGCAGAGGTTAAGAAGACTGAGGACTGAGAAAAGGCAAGTAAGAGATTATTAGCAATGAGAATAAAATGGTTTCAATTGAATGATGAAGTTGGTAGATTCTGGAGGCTGAGAGAGAGAGGAAGAGATTTGGAGGATCCTATGCATTTTCTTCTCTGGGAGTTTAGCAACAAAAGAGAGGAGACATGTTGGTTCTTAGTAGGGTCTGAAGGAACATATAAGAGCTTTTGAGGATGGAAGAGACATGAGTATTATGGTAAGAAGTAAAAAAGCAGTCAGCAGTCAGAGATTGAAGATAAAGGAGGGAGGGGGAAATAAAGGGCACAATCACTGAAAAAGCCTGGATAAAATAGATTCACTTGTGAACAAAGTAGGGTTTGCCTAGCAAAGAAAAGAACCATCACATCATATAAGAAAGAAGTGGAGGAAAAAGTGACAGAATTAATCTGAGTGATATGAGATGAGGATAAAGGGAGAAGAGGAAGCTCTTGGTGAATGAGTTCATTTTTTCCTCAGTAATATATGAGGTAATATTCTTAGCTAAAAGGGTAGGGAGGGGGCAGCTAGGTGGCCCAGTAGATAGAGCACTAGCCCTGGAGTTCATATCCTGCCTCAGGCACTTAATAAGTACCTAGTTGTGTGACCTTGGGCAAGTCACTTGACCCCATTGCCTTGCAAAAATAAAAACAAAAACAAAAAAACCCCAAACAAAAAAATAAAAGGGTAGGGAGTAGAGGAGCCACAGGATTTTAAAGGAAGGATGAAGTGTTTTGGAATATCTTGCTTGGTGATTGGGATAGTGAGTAAGAGCTGTTAGGGCAAAAAAAAACCATAGATTTGTAACAGACCCATTCAACATGATTTTGTGATTTTCTTCAATTTCATTCAGTATTACATGAATAGGAGCAAAGGCAGTGCATGCTGGAAATAATCTGAGACTGAGGCTTGATATGGCAAGATGAGCAATTATAAGTCAAGAGAAGAGGACAATAAAGATTGATGGTTTACCAAGAGGTCAATATGGGAAAGAGAAGTAAGTGCAGTTAGAGTAGGAGTGATGGCCTGGGAAAGAACTGAGGAGCTAAGGGATGGTAAATCTCGACATGAATGATGAATGCAGTCTGGAGTTTCACGGAAGAGGCAGGGGTTATAGGACTTCAGATTGTGATTAGATAAGCGAATTCTAAAATTCAAAGACATAAAAGTGATGATAAGATTAAAGCTGTGACCACCTTTGTATATGTCTGAAATGTGATTGAGGATATGGGAAATGAGTAAATTGAGGAGCTGTGAGGTTGAGCTGTTTGAGGGAGAATTAGTATATATGAAGAAGCCCCCCCCCACCCCCATGAGGGTTGAGGAGGAGTGAAAGACTGTAACTCATTGAGGCACTGAACTCACTGAGGATGCGAGTAGACTGTCCAGAAGATACACAGGTAATGGTGAGCAGAATTTTGATAGAATGGTAGATATGCATCCCAAGAACCTCAAAGAAATCAATGGTCATAGAAGGAGAATCTGGTCAGAACAATTTTAATCAGGGTTTATCCCAACTCATCCACTTCAAACAGTGGTGGGGGGGTCAAGGGGGGGGGGAGGGAGAGAAGGGGAAAAGGTAAAAATGCAGCCAGTTCTGGATCTGGAGGCCAGGAAGACTGTCATCAGGAGAAAGCCAGGCCTTAATGACAGTCAGAGGATGGAAGGAATGGGAAAGGGAAAAAATTAAGATGAAAGCAAGTCTGTTCCCTATAGAATATAAAGAGGTACAAAAAGGTATCTTTTGAGAAACATTTTTTCCCCAATGAGAAGCTTAGAGACAAGATGTCAGATTATTTAGCTGAGAAGGGGAGAAGAGATACAGGAAAATAGCCAACATGGATCGAGCAAAGAATTTTTAAGTATGAAAGAGATATTTGTAGATGGCATGAAAACAGCCAGGAGATAGTCCAAAGATTGATGATGAGACATAATAAAGATGACTGGCAATCTTCTGGGAAAGATGGAATGAAATAGAACCTGGGATTCATGTTGAGCGGTTTGTTTTGGAAAGAAGGTCATTCCATCATGTGAGATAAGGCTAAAGGTTGAAAAGAGAGGTGGAACTGTTGGAGTGATGTGAAATGAATACTAGGGGAGAAGTGGGAACTCTCAGTGAATAGTGATTTTTTGTGAAAAATGAGAAAAAGCCCTGATCTGACAGGGTGGTAGAGATGGTATTATGACAAGTTTGAGAAGGGATGAAAAGTTTTGGATTGATCCCTATTGTGAGTGAGGAAGTCAATTGATTAGGGAGTCATAAAAGGTTAGTTACCAAGATTATGTAACATAGTTTCATGATTTTTCCCCATCTTTGTTCAGCCATATATGAATAAGAACAAAAGTAAAAGATTGCAGGAGTAATTCATGACTGGGGTTTGGCAAGGCATGATCAGTCAAAGGATAAGAGGTTTAGAGATTCAAGTGTAGAGAAATTGAGACAGTGAGGGGTAGAAAGAACAGCCAAGGTAGGTAGGGTGACCTGAGAAAGAACTGAGAGGTGGAAGGACTGAAGGCCATTGAAAAATAAGGTGAGTTGTCCACTTGGGTTCAGTGGAAAGAAGTCTGGATGGAGAGTCTGAGGGTCTTTGACAAACATCCTGAAATTTACCACAAATTTGACTGTTGACAAGTCAAGTGACTTGGGCCTCAGTGTACTCTGTAAAATGAGAGAGGTTGAATCAAATGGCCTCTTTGCCACCTTCTAGATCTATGATCCTATGATCAGGACAATGCACTAATTTGTTTTATTTAATTATATTTTCATATGAGGTAATTCAATGAGAGAAGTCATTTTGAGTTAAAAAACCAAAACAGCCATTTTTATGGTCTGAAAACTACAGGGTTTTTGTTTTTTTTAATAAAGGGGAGATGAAAGGAAGAAAAAAATATAATTTGTTTAAAGCAAAAATGAATTTAAATGAATACATATAAAGAAAGCAATAAGGGGGCAGCTAGGTGGCACAGTGGATAGAGTACTGGCACTGAAGTCAGGAGTCAAATCCAGTCCCAGACACTGAATAATTACTTAGCTGTGTTAACATGGGGAAGTCACTTAACCCCATTGCCTTGCCAAAAAAATAAACAGCAACAACAAAAGATAGCAATAAGAAAGTTGCCTTCAAATAAATTTTTTAAAGTCACATTCATTTCCAGTGGGTGGTGATTTGGGGCAGACTAGATGTTTGTATACAAAATTCCCATGGTAGAGAGACTTCAAAAATAATCAGAAAGCTGCCCATAAAGAAAACTAGACTGGTCTAGTTCAAGGAGGAATTCACCTAAGGTAAAGCTGCCATCTGGTGAATTTATATTTTAACTAATTATTCTTGTTAACTAGGTACTATATGTGGATGTTTCTATGTGCTTAAGTATTTTCTAAAGTTTTTTAAAAAAAGAAAAGTCTCAAATGTCCTGCCCTAGTTATAGCTCCAATAACATTCATATGACTCGTGCTCAGGGATGTACCCTTGGTCTGGAGGAAGCCTTGAAGGCTACAGCCTTTCCAATTAAACATTACAGAGGAGAGTAGTTTAAATCCAGCACTCTACATGCCACCCCTTGCTCCCCTTCACCAGCCTAAATATACTCAGACCACAAAACAGAGATTATCCCAAACCAGGGGTATGCTGTAGTCAGCTCAAACCAGTTCACAAGAACCAATTGTTAAATTTTCAGTGTGAGCATTTACACCTCGGAAATAGACAAATCCTACAAATCAAGGCTTGATTTTATTTTGTCGATAGTGTAGAGACTTTTGCAAGTAATGGAGAAAATCATAATAATGTATACTAAACTTTAAAATGTGTCTTTCTTGCATTTATTTTTCTTCTGGAGATCCAGTTACACATTTTGCAACACACCACTGTTTCAAACCTAATACTTACCCTTCCCACACACACAAGCTTGAACATATTCATGCAAGTCAGAAATCCTCCCAATCCCAGATTCCCCTTTCCACACTCCTTTTTAGGCACCCCTTCCCTCACCCAACCGAAAGGCACATAAAACATAAAATCTTTTCAAGAAGGGTTATTAGGAAGTTCATTGGAAGAGTTTAGCTTCTTAGATGAATATTGGGAAAGAGCAGGGTATTTCTGTAGTGTTCTATTTCTTTCTTTCTTTCTTTCTTTTAGGTTTTTGCAAGGCAAACGGGGTTAAGTGGCTTGCCCAAGGCCCCACAGCTAGGTAATTATTAAGTGTCTGAGACCGGATTTGAACCCAGGTACTCCTGACTCCAGGGCTGGGGCTCTATCCACTGCGCCACCTAGCCGCCCCTGTTCTATTTCTTCTTATTCCTTCCATCTCTTTTTCTAGAACTGGAGATCACGTGGGATATTAGCTCAACTCATTCTTAAGTATTAAGTACTTAGTTTTCACACAGATTTGTTATCTGTTGTCCATAGATGGTATATGAAGCCTCCTTGGGTGCTTACAATTCAATGAAAAAGTATCCAATGTATTCAAGACACTAATCCAGAGACAAGAGATAAGGGGGGGATGCAGGTGGAAAGTGAGAGAAATCAATACGTATTTATTAAGTGTCTGCTATGTGCTAAGTATTGAAAATAAAAACCCAAAAGGACAACTCCTGGAAAGCTTTTACTCAAACAGCATCACTTGTTCGGATGGACGGATTGGCAAAAATGCATACAAAGTAGAGAACTGAATAAGAAAGCAAGTTTTGCTAGAGAAACCCAGAATTTCAAGAGGTGAAGAAAAAGACAGGTGCCTTTCAGGTTTCGGTGGGAATCACTGGAACAAATTCTTTTTAGTGATAAAATGGGAGAACAGCTAGTTTGGTTGGAACCTTAAGTGCGTGAAGAGGACAAATGTGAAATAATTCATTTGTATGTAGCAGAGCCTATGATTCTACATCCTCTCCCCCAAAATATAGTCCGTGGACCCTTCTGTAATAAAAAACATTATACTGATAGAGCATTTTATAGTATTCTAAAGATTCATACTTTTCTGATTTTCCTAGCAACCCTGTGAAATGAATGGTACAAGAATCCATATTCTTCCCATTTTAGAAGAGCACCCTGAGCTTTAGATTGGTTCAGTGACTTGCTCACAGTCCCACATCTGCACGGATGGGAGGTTTCCCAGTCGGCACTTAAACTGAAGTCTTGATTCTTAGCTTAAGTGCAATGCTCTTTGATTCTTCCACGGTAAGCTTTACGTGACAGACTACGGAGTTTGTATTGTTCCTTATATCCATCAGTTCCTTATATACAATATAGTCACTCTAATAGTCTAATCTGAAGGGTTTCGGCTCGGGAAATGCATGGTCAAAGCTATGTTTTTAATGTGGGTTTGGGTTGGTGGCACGTAGGTTAAATAATTCCCTCCCCCCCATTCCTGTTCCCCGCCGCCGCCACCCCACCCCCTCCATTTCAAGGCAAGTATAAAAGTTTCCCTTTTTCCTTTTTTTTTTAAATTATGGGAGGAAAGCCCAATATCCCTAAAGGGGAGGTCGATGGAAAGGGTCGAGGGGAGGGGGAAGGGGCAGAAATCCTGCCCTCTCAAAGGGACTCCACCCTCTCGCAGCAGCTGAGAGGATCCCCACCTCCCTCCCCGGTCCCCTAGTCTGGGAATGGGATCCGGACCCTGGAAGGGTACCAGGATGGCGAGGGAGCTCATTGGTCCCCGCCCGCCATGTGAACGGCCCTGGTTGGCTGCGAGCGGCAGGAGGAGGCGGTTTCCCGGGTAACGAAGGAGCGAGGAGCCCATCCAGGAGCAGCCTCAGCCTCCGCCGCCGCCGCCGCCTCTCGGGCTGAGGAGCGCGGGCCGACACGCCGCCGGCAAGAGGAGCCAGAAGAGGCTGCTCCGCCGAGTCCGACCGGGCAGGTAGGAGGCGCCCACTTCCCCGCCGCCCCCCGAGAAGGACGGCGCGGGGGGCGGCGCCGGGGGGAACAGCGCCCGGGGCCCGGGGAGCCGCCGCGCAGTGCCGGGGGTCTGGGGGATGCGCCGGGGATGCCAGAAGAGGCGCCGGGGCAACGGCGAGGCGGGCCGGGGGCTCCGCTGCCCGGAGAGAAGGGAGCCGGGGCGGCCAAGGGGAGCTGGGAAACTTGCGGCGTGCGTCCGCCGGCGGCTCCGGGACCCGCTCCCTGCGCCGCTGGAGGACCTCCGAGGCTCCCCGTCCCGGAGCCCGGCCGGCAGCCTTGGGCGCGGGCTAGCGAGCCGCGGAGGTCCGTGCTCCGGCCGGCCGGCTGCCCCGGCGAGGTGGGGGGCGTTGAGGGGGGCCGGGAGCCCGAAGGGAGGAAGGGAGAGGGCGCGCGCTGGGGGCTGCCCTCCGGCTCGGCTTGCTGAAGCGCTTGGCCGGCGCTGCCCGCCCCACCGCGTCCCCACCCGGGAGGCGGCAGCCCGCCCGGGGAGCACGCTGGGCTCGGTGCACGCTCCGCTGCCTGGGCTCTCAGGCTGTGCACATAAAGAGGCGCTGCTTTTCCTCCCACCTTGCCGCACCCCCCCCCCCAAAAAAAAAAAAAGAAAAAAGGAAGAAAACCCAGGCAGCCCCGCAGAGACCGCTTCGGTTTTCTTCCCATGTTCAAAAGTCTCCTTGGTTCGCCGTCTTGCATTTTATTTAACTTCTTTATTCACAATGAAAGGCACGGTCTCCAAGACGCTCCGCTGTTTTCCCCTGTTGGCATAGAAGACTAATTAAAAATGCTATGTTGGTAATGAGTGTTAATTAGACCATTCGAAAGACTGATGCACTGTTGTTTCGGAAGCCTAACTTCAGCTGGCAGACGAGACAGCTCTCTGCCTCTATCTTCTCTTTTCTCTCTTCTCTCTCTCTGTCTCTGTCTCTGTCTGTCTGTCTCTCTCCCCTTTCTCTTCTCTCCCCCTCCCCACCCCCATTTTCGTTTCCGATTTTTGCCAGTGCCTTGGTTGTTCAGTTATCCACATGGGGTGGGCTGGGGAAGGCGTGGGGCAAGTACCAGGGGAATAGCAGGCTGCAGGTTTCTTGGGAATAGAAGTCAAAGCGAAGATGGCCCTTTCCAGTTTGGCAAACTTAAGAGGGGAAAACAATGGGCTTCAGAGATGGGGCCCCACCTTAGGGAAAATCCTGCGCCTTGGAAACAAACAAAAGGCGCCCACCCCACCTAGTGTGGCCTTCTGGCTGACGACTTCGGCCTGTCCCGCGCTCTTTCAGGTGGGCTCTTCTTGCATGCCCATTTCCAACTGACCCTGGGTGCAGGACTGTAGGTTTGCGGGGCCTCTGCTTGGTAGGCTGTACCTCCCATCCATCATTCTTTTTATCTGAAACCAAAAGGTACATTTCTCCTGGAGGGAATTGGCAGGTTTGGAGCAAGAGGTTAAATCATTTGGTGGCATGATTTTGGATCTGTCACGAAGACACTGTCATAGTGTGTGGGGGAGGTCCTCAGGGCTGTTCCTGTGCTCCTGGCAGCTAGTGGTTTTACAGTGTAATCCCAGTTGTCCCCACATTGTTATGCAGTGTAGACCCATCTTCTTTTCTCCCTTCCAGATGCTTCTGGCTACTGGAGAGCCCCTCTGCTAGAGAGTTTAATTTATCATCTAATGTGAAAAGGAGAAAAGCAAAGAAAATCAACTTATGGGAGCGTTTTTTTGCTTCTAAACTCTCAGACTAAATAAGACTATCCCCTTCTTTCTTAGTATTTTCTTCTAGGCCCTTTGGTTCGGGGTATGTTTAGTTTTCTTAAGAAACAAGAGCCCTCTACTTTTTGAGTGTAACCACTTCCCATAAGGGTATTTCAGGCCAGGATCAGAGGGAAGGGTATTCATGTGGCAGCTTTCAACAGGCCCTCCTCCCCTTTTCCATAACCTGCCACAGCCTCCACCTTCCCATTCTCCAGTTCCCTAAGTATGTTCAGCTGCTTGGAGTTCAGTTAGCTGTGGCTGACTCCCAGAAAACAAAAGGAATCTCCCTTTACCAAAAAAAAAAAAAAAAAAAAAAAAAAAAAAAAAAAAAAAAAGGAAAGCAGAAATTCTTCCTATTTCCCCACTGGCTTTTGTTTTTATTGTTTTTAGTGGAACAAATTGCTGTCCTTGATTGCACTCTGGGTCATTAAAATCAGTCAGACCTAATTCTCCATCCTATCCTTTGCTTCCAGCATGAGAATCTTTTCTTTTTTTGTTTTTGCAAGACAGTGGGGTTATACGACTTGTTCAGGGTCACACAGTAGGTAACAGGCATTTGAGGTCAATTGTGAACTCAGGTCCTCCTGACTCCAGAGCTAGTGCTCAGTAGATAATACTGTACTATATGAGAATTTTTTTTTTGAGAGAAGTTCTCAGAGTTGTGGCCAGGAGGACTAGGGATGGGGTCAGGGTAGATGGGATCGGGGTGGATGGGAAGGGGACTCTTACTTGACTCCTATTACACATTATGCTAGAGTTAATGAACAAGCACTCCCTAAATACCTACTATATGCAAAGCAATCTCATTGGTCCTAAGTTTGCAAAGATGAGAACTCAGTTTCTGACCTTTGGGAAAAGAATAAATTGCAATGTTCTGGCTTTTTGATTCTGGTGAAGTCCAAGATTTACTTTCCTCAATGTTGTCATATGTCCTAAAATGTTATGGACTGTGGCTTTAGCATTGTGAGAGGTCTCTCTCAAAAGAAGGAGGCAAATATGGAAGGGGTCAGTTTTTCTTTGATCAGAAGACTTCATTTCAACAGAGGGCTTCAGTGACTATGTCTATAAAGCCCTACTGCTTTGGAGAGTGAGATTTTCCTTCTACTCTACCCTTTATGGGGAGAGAGACAAATAATTTAAGCAGCTTTAGCATTCCTCTGTACAAGTGAGAGTCTAGCTCAATTCATTTGTATTGCAAGACTAAGTCTAAATTTAAAAGAAATTTTTTTGAAGACTTAACAACCCAAGCCATTAGCTTATTATTTTCTATCCTTTCTCTGTTCCTTCTCCCTCTCTTTTCCTCTTCTCTCTCTCCTCTCTCTAATCTCTTCTCTTCTCTTCTCTTCTCTTCTCTTCTCTTCTCTTCTCTTCTCTTCTCTTCTCTTCTCATGTCTCCTCACTCCCTTCTCTTCTCTTCTCTTCTCTTTTCTCTTCTCTCTCTCTCTCTCTCTCTCTCTCTCTCTCTCTCTCTCTCTCTCCCCTCCCTCTTTCTCCTCTCTCTCTCTCCTCCCTCTCTCTCTCTCTTCCTCTCCTCTTCTCTGTTTCTCTGACTCTGCCTTTCTCCTCTCTCTCTTCTACCTTTCTCTCTTCTGTACTTTCTTTCTTTCTCTGTTTCTTGTCTTTCTCATGTCTCTATCTCTGTCTCTCTCTTTATCTCTCCTCTTTTCACTCTCTACCTGTCTCCCTCTTCTCTCTCTTTCTCTCCTCTTTCTCTCTTCTCTCTCTTCTCTCCTCTCAATCTTTCTCTCTTGTCTCTCTTCTCTCTCATTTTCTCTTTCATGTCTCTTCACTCCCTTCTCTCTCTCTCTCTCTCTCTCTCTCTCTGTTTCTCTCTCTCTGTTTCTCTCTCTCTCTCTCTCTGTCTCTCTCCTCTTTCTCTCTCTCTCTCTGTCTCTGTCCCTGTCTCTCTCCCCTTTCTCTTTTTCTGTCTCATCCATACAGCCATTTTCAAACTCCAAAACCTTTGTGGTGAGGTCTAACTTTTAATTATTTAGTGTTTTAAAATTAAGCAGCATTCAAATCCTTATCTTTCATATTAATTATTCCCAAAGAGCTATGAAGAAATGTGTTAAGAAAAAAATCCTTTATTTGTTTGAGGTGACCATAGTCAAATTCTGAAGCATTTCTGGGCTTTAGTTTTAGAAAATAAGGAATATTGGACACAAAGTTGAGAGGAACAGCTAATGAACTTGGCTGCAGATTTTGGATGTCAAAATATCTTTCCATAGATTGAAATGAAATGAATAGGGACAAAATTAAAGGTTTATACATGGGCTCAAAAAATCAACTGCAAGATGGGGGGGGGTTAAAGCTAGGTAACTGTTTTTGTAATCAAACAACTAGGGTTTTAGTGAACACCAAATACAAAAGAAGTAATGACTTACATGGTGGTCAAAAAAGGTGAAAGACATATTAGGTTATGATAAGAGAGTTATTGTCCAGTATAAAGTGCATGGATACTACTATTTCTCTGCTTTAGATGATATTTAGAGTATTAGATTCATTTTGAAGGAGCACATTTTAAGAAGGATGTTTGGAAAAGAGGAATTTCAGGGATGTGAGTAGGTAGGGAGAGGGAAGGGATAGGAGATGTTGTCATTTGACTTTCAGTTGAAGGGACTGAGGATGTTCACCCAGGAGAACAGAGATCTGAGAAGAAACATGAAAGCTACCATCAAATATTAGCTAGAATGTCACTTGGAGGACATTGTGTTGGACTCCACAGGACAGAAATCAGAACAATGCCTGGAAGTGGCAGAGAAGTAGATTTAGACACAATAAAAGGGAAAAAAATATCTTAGGAATTAAAGCTTTTCAAAAAACTCAGGAGCTAGGGGCAGCTAGGTAGCTCAGTGGATAGAGCACGGGTCCTGGAGTCAGGAGTACCTGAGTTCAAATCTAGTCTCAGACACTTAATAATGACCTAGCTGTGGGGCCTTGGGCAAGCCACTTAACCCCATTTGCCTTGCAAAAAAACTAAAAAAAACCAACAAAAAAGAAAAAACAAAAAAACTCAGGAGCCAGTGAATTCCTTATCAAATGAGGTCTTCAAGCAGATGCTGAATAATAATAATAGCAGTACCAGTAATAATACCAATTTGTCCTTCCGGGTTCTATATAATGATTATCCCATTTGATCCTCATGACAACTCTGGGAAGTAGGTACAAATAATATCCTCATTTTTTTAAATGAATGAAGAAAGTTATGCAAACAGAAGTTAAGTGCTCTGCCTAGAATCATGTCACTTATTAATATCTTTGTGTTATTTGAACTCATATTTTCCTGACACCAAACTAATTAACTGTTCTCTCTCCACTGTCACTTGTCAGGAACATTGTAGAAGTAATTCCTATTCCCATATAGATTGGCCTAGTTCAATTCTGAACTCCCTTCAAGCTCTGAGCTTTGGAACCTGGATGATCTAACATCCAGTTCTTTTTGGAGAAGGTTTAAGTTTTATGATAAGAATATTTTCCCAGCCACCAAATAGAAATTGATTGAGGGAACTCTTGTGAGCTTTGCCCTCACATCCTATGAGATAATAGCCAGCAAAGTTTTCATGATTTGTCTTACCTAGATAGTAGTTTGCCTAGCAGGCTGATTACAAAAATGCTTTGAACATAACCTGACTAGAAATATCTTCATGGAAGATAATGAACTGAACCTGTGATTTCAATGGCATAGGGAATGCCCAAGTGAGAAAATGCTCTCTAACAGTTTTGGAGAGTTACTCAGCAAATTGAGAACTGAAGGGTCAAATAGCTGGTATTTGTCTTCTTTGTTATTGTTGTTGCTATTAGTTCTTTCTTCTGGAAGAAGAGCACTGACATCGTGAACCCAAGCTTTCTTAATTTGGAACCTGTTCTCTGTCCATTACACCATCACTGCCTCTCATAGTGTGCCTTTCAAAGAAGTTTGAATTTTGTTGAATCATGTGATGCAGGTCAAAGACTACTTAATTTGGACTAGACAACATTGGTTCAAATGATGACTTTGCCATTTGATGTCTGTGTGACCTTAGTTCTCAAGATCCTCAAGGGTTATAATTTAGATCAGGGCTGTCCAAAGTACAGCTGCCTGTGGGTTTACTGAATGCTTTAGTAAATGAAGTTGAGCTACCGCAGAGCTCACTAAAATGGCACATCAAAATATATTGTCTATTGTTTCAATAAAAACTTTGAAAAGTAAAGTTGAACAGCCCTGATAGATGATCATTAGAGCACAATTCCCTTTTAATTCTGAATCTAGGATGCTTTGAACTTTTACCATAGCAGAGAAAGTAGATATCAGAAATCTCTTATTCTCTCCTTCCTACCCCTTGCCCTTCTCTTTTTTTCTTTCTCTCTTTCTTTCCTGTTTGAGGGTATTTAGGTAAGGAATTTGATGTAATTTATTCATGTGCCTTTATTATTTATGGGTTGGAGGGAGAGTTAGTGCTATTTCTTAGGAATTTCTTAGGAATGTAATAAATAAATAAATACATATATATATATATATATATACATATACATATTATATGGGTATAGTAATGTTTTCTCCAAACAGAATGTATATATATATATATATATATACATATATATATTACAAAATTCCTAAGAGATTCCCTTCCCCCACCTTTCAATTTGTATTTAATTTTAAAGTAGCCAGACTTTTCTCCATTCTCCATTCCTCCCCCCTCTATAACCACTTCCCTCTATGTTTCAGGTTTGCAAGCAGAAAACATCCCTCTAAGTTACACTGGAGGCACAGGTTGGTTATCTATCTACTTTCTGCCCTATGTTTTGATCACAGAAGACTTCAAGGCTCTCTCTTTTCAGGGATGTCTAAAAAAATTTATGCTTTTTGATTAAAAGATTGTGTTTTTCTGTTTTATGATGCCTTAGTGCTTTGTTACCACTATACGTTATGAATGCATTTAGAAAGATAACTCATCTTTTGGTCTGGATATTTCTATAGAAACTTTCAGTCAAGAATATAATGGTTAATAATTGAAGGACCAATGAGTTATCTTAGAGATGTGTGTTAATGGCTGTTTACCAAATACTTTGATAGTGTCAAATAGAGCACAGAGATAGCTAAATGAACTGACCATCATCCTGAGGTTTGGGGTGGAGGATGAAAGGGAAGGGGACTGAAGATGTAATATACACGCATTGTTTTTAAAAATCTGATTATAAAAATTCTTCTCTTCAGGTATTTGTTGGAGTCCATGAAAGACTGCAGGCAGCATAATGAACACATGCTAGCTAAATACAAAGCAATTCCTGGTGCCAAGTGTTTATATTGATTTATGGGAGAAGGGGACTCCAGAAGAGGGATGCTGATGCTATCATGGCACTGGATTAAATGTCTATTTGTGCATTTATTGACATATAAATTTTCCATGCCAAGAAGGCAGTGATGTGGCACAAACCTCTGGATGTGGACTCCTCCATGCCACCCCTTGCCCTGGTTCGAGTAAGGTGAATTTTAGAACTGAGCTAAGATCCCAACTTCAAGCTCTCACAATGTCTGCTGCTTTGTCTATCATCCCTAAGGCATTGATGGCAAACAAACCTTCCAAATGGATTTTAAGAAGCCAGGAAGATATTTGAAAGGGTGGTCTTGGTTTTTTTCTGGTGGTTGTACGTGTATTTGAGCGAATGTATGCCTCATTTTTACCCCCATGTTTTTTGTTCAACTGTGGATTTGGAAGAAATTTTTTTAAAAAAGAAGAGTATAGTATTGCTGGGAAATGGAATCTGTCTCTGAGTCTAGCCAACATCAAAAGAGAAAGCCAGTGACACATGGCCTGGAAGACCAAAAGAGGGTAAGTGAAGGCATTTTACCTGGTTATTTTTTCACCTCCAGGTTGCTAAGAATAATTCAGAGAATTCAGTTTCGTGATTGTTGGTTCTGCATTGCTTGTCTGGAACTACTGTGTTGGATCTAAGGATCATTTCTGTCCTGCAGTTTTGCAGTTATCTAAAATGCTTGGATGCAGAGCATGGAGGAATGCAGAGCAGAGGAAATGATAAACTGTGAAGAGAGATTCATCAGCTATGGCAGTGAGAGAAGGGATTTATTGCTCTCTGTGGACATAAATGTTTGCCCTAAGTGTATGGGATAAATGGACATGTACTGCTTTTCAGATTTATTCATTGTAAGCATCTTTTGAAAATCTTGCCATTGGTGGTCATGGTTTGTTGAATGTGTGATGGCCTCTTATGTTTTCTGGTTACTTTGTCATTTGGTGGACACATATTGCACTTGGTTACTCTCTTTTATTTGAGAAGATGATGTTATTTTTAAAACATCCTCTTGAATTTGTTTACTAGATGACCATTGCTTTGAGAATATTTGTTAGCAAAGTTTGTTGTGACTTGTTTAAAAAAAATCCCCATGCTTTTGGAAATGGGGGAAAGAAGTTTGGCAACTTTCCTACTTCTGAAAAAATGAAAATGTTCAGGAACTGACCATTTCAGATATTCAGGTGTTCAGAGATTTTTTGAAATGTTTTCTAGTGAAAGCTATGATGTATTATAATGGAATGGAGGAACCCCTGAATGTTGAGTCAGAAATTAGTTCAGTAAACAATCAACTTTTAAGTACTGACTATGTGCAAAGCAGAAATGAAAAAATGACATTATCCTTGCCATCAAGAGATCTATAGTTTATTGTAGGGGAAAGGGATTAAAAACCATATATTGATAAATATAATAACATGAGATAGAGTTTAATTGAGACAAGGAAGACACCCAGTCAAAGTTCTCTAGAAAAATTTGAGTTGGGAAAGAACTGCTTCAGTTCAGATAAGGAGGAAAGATGTCCTGTATGAAGTAATCCCTGAGCTCAGGGTAGAAGAAAGAGAAAGATTTTTGACAGATTAAGTCAAGAAGGAATTTCATTTCAGGCATAGGGAACAGTCTACATCAATCAGGTTTGGTGGGGAAGGATAATGCTGATTTCTTAGAGTCAGAAGAGTTTTTAGACAATGATGAAAACTAAGGTGTTGTCACTCTCTGTGAGTGACTGAGGGAGAGTAAAGATGGAGATTATTAGAATTAAGGAAGTTGATGAACTAGGAAATCAAATGCTAGAAAAATTGTCAATGTTAATACTGAAACTGGAAGGATGAAAGCAGAAGAGTTAGAGGTGGAAAGGACAACTGGGAACAAAATGCTAAAGTCACTGAATAATAGGAAGAAGAATCTGGAGCTTGGTAGATAGTGAGAAAGAAATTCATTGACTGATATCATCCAATGTTATGAGCTTTGATGAAAAATATTGCTACAAGACGGTGATAGAGGGAGGAGACAGAATTGGCAGAAAGGTGGCTAAGATGTGAGCTATCTCCTCCTGGTCTAAGAAACCATGGGTACTTGAGCTCTTATATTACTTGTATGATCTTAGCCAAGTCACTTAACCTTTCAGTTTCCCAATAGGTAAAGGGGAAATACTAATACTTTAATGTTTGTGCTATTGTGAAGTTCCAGTCTGATCATAAATGTAAAGCACTGTTGAACTGCAAAGCAAAAGGCAAATGTAGCTTTTAATATCACTGTCATGAGTTTTGACTGAAAATGTTTGGTATTTCCTCTGGCTTGGTAAGCAATCTTCCTCTGTGGATCTGATAGATAAACTTTCTACTTTGTTCATTTGAAATTGAAGAGGATAGGACACTCACCACCCATCGTTCAAGAACATTAGTTTTTGTACTTAAAAAAAAGAATTTGGCATTGGATTCTACTCTCATTTGCAAAGGGTAGAAATAGTGTAATTAAACTGTGTTCTTTAAGAATAAACAGCTTCTGGAGACAATACAAAGATGGACTATCACAAGCTATTCTGCCAACCTTTGAGGAACCAAATGAAACAGTATGTGGACTTTGTTGTGTGGAGTTTAACTTACTAACTGTCCTACTGGCTGACCCTTCTTTTCCTTGGTCCCATGGAACCGTACCCATGGAGTGGAAGATTAATTGATAAGGTCACCTAGCAGATCCTTGGATTGACTTGATTTTGTCCAGCATTATCCAAATTCCATATCCAACCTTCTTAGTAGTGAAACATTTGGGACCTTTTGACACCTGACATAAATTTGAATTGGTCTAGTACCCTGAGATAATAAGCACTTATGATGGTCTCTTTTCAGGTTAGGTGTGGAAGTCTGCATCTCCCATCTGCTCTTGGCTCTGCTTATATTTGGTACACATGTACGATAGAGTCTCTGAAAGTATAATATAACCCCAAGTGAGGCTCAGTGGCAGCTGGGATAACATCAATTGGTCATGCTTAGCTGACATTCATTTTAACTTGAACTCTAGCCGTCATGGAGATTATTAAATTTATAATGATATATGTACGATCCATTTTAATGACTCTTCATGCTTGGGTGATCTCTCACTTATGCTTGCAAAAGAAGTCTTAATAGATTATTAAGTTTCTGAATTTTCTAGGAAAGCTTAGGAGCCAAAACTTTGCTTAGGGAGACATATGTGCTGATAAGTGTGCTAGATCATGGTCTCCATTGCTGGGGTGCTATTTCTATGCTTCTAAAAATATCCCAACACAACAGCTTCTGTTTGTGTTCATGTATGCTTGTGTGTAAACACAGACCTAATTTGCATCCAGTATGAATCCAAACATTCCTTGTCGCATGCTGTCTTATGGGTCCTGTCCATGAAGATGAAAGGGAGATTTATGGTTATTAGGTAATTCATGTGAGTTAAAAGCCATTGTTCAGGGCATGTTGACTAAAAAGGAAACAAAGGCACCATTGAATTGTGGACAAAAAAAATCAGGGAAATCCTGATGCTACCACATTGAAAACAGCAACTATTTTTCAATGCAGATAATCAGAATCCTCCTGGTCCTCAGACAATAATGAGAAACAGACATATGAAAGGATGTATGTGTATGTATGTATGTATGTAGGTACCTGCATGTATTTTTAGAGCAACTTTCTCACAGATTAATAACTATACCTAGTAAAAGGAGTTAGAGGGGAGTTTTAATTTTGTATTTAATTTAAAAATGACTCTTTTCTTATTTTCCTTAGTAGGCATGGGCATTTTTTAATGTGGTAGATTTTATGTGCTTAGTTGCAGCGTGATCCTCTTTGGAGAATGTTTCTTCTGAATGGTATGATTCATTCAGGGTTGCTCAAAGATCTGAGAGCTCCTGGGGCTTTGCCTTGTGTGCTAGTGAATTGCTTTCAATTCTTCTTAGGACTATAGCAGCTATAGCACTGGCCATGGCCTTGGCCACACCTCTGCCCTGACAATGACATTGTTGGCATCCTGGGAATCTGTCAGGCTTTAAAAGGAGTTATTTTGCCTTTTCCAGAATGTTATCCTTGGAGATTGAACTGAACATTTGAAGAT
Source organism: Macrotis lagotis (assembly GCF_037893015.1). Lineage (NCBI taxonomy): Eukaryota > Metazoa > Chordata > Mammalia > Peramelemorphia > Peramelidae > Macrotis > Macrotis lagotis. Next base: position 243,968,031 of record NC_133660.1, read on the forward strand.
TTGTTCCTCATAGCCTTGCTGAGGTTTAATGAAACCTGTATTTAAACAGTTAAAAAAACCCTTGTGTTTATTCTGTGTATATTGGACTCCCCATATAGAAAGTAAATTCCTCCACAATAGGGATTGTTTTATCTTTATATTCTCAGCATCTAGTAGTACAGAATGTCTTAATAAATTGATTGAGGGTTGCATTTTTTTGGCAAGACAGTGGGGTTAAGTGACCTGCCCAAAGTCAAACAGTTAAGTAAGTATTAAGTATGATGCTGAATTTGAACTCAGGACCTACTGACTCCAGGATTGGTGCTCTATCCATTGTGCCACCTAGCTAATAATTTCTTAAAAACTATTTATTTATTTATTTATTCATTTGGTTTTTGCTAGGCAATGGGATTAAGTTACTTGTCCAGGATCACGCAGCTAGGTAATTATTAAGTATCTGAACTCATATTTGAACTCAGGTCCTTCTGACTCCAGGGCTTGCAAACTATCTGCTGTGCCACCTAGCTGCCCCTCCTGCTCCTATTCTTAAAAATGTTTTTAAGAAACAACTATTAAGGGGCAGCTAGATGTTCCCCAAGATTTTATTTTTGAGTTTTACAATTTTCTCCCTAATCTTGCTTCCCACCCCCCCATTCACCCCCCAGAAGGCAATTTACCAGTCTATACATTGTTTCCATGGTATACATTGATCCAAATTGAAAGTGATGAGAGAGATCATATCCTTAAGGAAGAAAAATAAAGTATAAGAGATAGTAATGTTACATAATAAGACAACGGGTCTTCCCCCCTAAATTGAAGGTAATAGGCTTTGGTCTTTGTTTAAAGTCCACAATTCTTTTTCTAGTTTCCTCCATAAATCTATGATATCTAGGTTTTCTAACAATCTATTTACCTTCTTAACTTTTTTCTTGCCTATTTTATGATTAGATTTAATCTAAATCTGAGAGTGGAAGGTTGAGGTCTGCCACTAGTAGAGTTTTGCTGTCTATGTCTTCCTGTAGTTCTTTCAACTTCTCTAAGAATTTGGATGCTATCCCATTGGGTGCATACATATTCAGTATTGAAATCACTTTATTGTCTATGGTACCTTTTAGGAGGATATAGTTTCTGTCCTTATCTCTTTTAGGGCTATTTTTGCAGCTGCTTTATCTGAGATAAGGATTGCTACCCCTGCTTTTTCCACTTCAGCTGAAGCAAAATATATTTTGCTCTAACCTTTCTCTCTCTCTCTCTCTCTCTCTCTCTCTCTCTCTCTATATATATATATATATATATATATATCTGCTTCAAATGAGTTTTTTTGTAAGCAGTATATTGTAGGATTCTGTTTTTTAATCCACTCTGCTATTCATTTACATTTTAAGGGAGAGTTCATTCCATTCACATTCAAAGTTATGATTACTACCTCTTTATTGCCCTCCATGCTATCTTCCCTCTGATTGTATTTTTCTCCCTTTTTCACATTATCCATATTCCCCAGTATTTTACTTCTGAATACCACCACCTTCAGTGTGTTTGCCCTCCTATATCTACCCCATCTTCTTTTTTCCCTTTCCCTTTTCCCTTACCTTCCATTAGTTCCCCTCTTTCGCCCCCTCCCTATCTCTGTCCCCCCATCCCCTTTTCCACTTTTAATTCTTGAAAGGTAAAATGTTACTTAAGTTGACTGAATATGTGTGCAAGCCAAGTCTGATGAGAGGAAGATTCAGGTGTTTCTCATCTCCTCCCTTCTTCCCCTCTATTACAATAGGTATTTTGTATCTCTTTGTGTAATGCAATTTACCAATTAAATCCCCTCCATCCTCCTGTCTCCTTCCTGTCCCCACTTTTAAGGAGGGAGTGTTTTTAAATCATTCTGAGTCACAGAAAATCATGAGTATCCATCACTTCTGGCTAAGTATATTCTCTCTAATGGAATTACAATTCTCAAAAATTTTCAGAATCTTTTTCCCATGCTAGGATACAGCCAGTTTCATTTTGTTAGATAGCAGTTTTTTTTCTTTTTACCTTCCTCTTTTTTTTTTACCTTTTCATGTGTCTCTTGAACCTCATATTTGATGTCTGGATTTTCTATTTAGCTCTGGTCTTTTCATCAGGAATTGTTGGAAGTCTCCCATTTTGTTAAGTGACCATCTAAGTCAGTTTTGCTGGATAGTGGATTCTTGGCTGCATTCCAAGTTCCCTTGCTCTTTGGAATGACCAGGTCCTTTGATCCCTTAATGTTGATGCAGCCAGGTCCTGAGTAATCCTAACTCTGGCTCATTGGTATTTAAATTGTTTCTTTCTGACTGCTTGTGAGATATTCTCTTTTATCTGATAGTTCTGGAATTTGGCCACAGCATTCCTTGGTGTTTTTATTTTAGAATCTCTTTCCAGAGGGGATCGATGTATTCTTTCAATAACTATTTTGCCCTCTGGTTCCATGATATCAGGGCAATTTTTCATCACTAAATCCTGGAACATTAATTCCAGGCTTTTGTTTTCTCTTCAATGTTTTCAGGAAGGTCTATAATTCTCAGGTTGTCCCTCTTTGATCTATTCTTGAGGTCAGTGGTTTTGTTGATGAGGTATTTTCTTCTATTTTTTTTCATTTTGGGGGTTTTTGTTTAACAGATTCTTGCTGTCTCATGAAGTTGTTAGTTTCCACAGACTCTATTCTTTTTTTAAGAGAAGAATTTTCTTCGTTAACTTTTGCAGTTCCTTTTCCAATTGGTCAATTCTATTTTTGTAAGAGTTTTCCATTTGACCAATTGAAGTTTTGAAAGAATTGTTTTCTTGTTGCAAGGTGTAGTTTTCTCTTCCAGATTTTCCAACTGATTTTTAAACTCCTTCCTTATTTCTTCAAGGACGTCTTTCTGTACTGGAGAACAGATCATATTCTCAGAAGTTCTAGGCCTCCCTGAGTTAGTGTCTTTTCCTTCCATGAATTTTTCTATGGACCCTCCTTTTTGCTGACCTTTCTTCATTATCCTAAGATCTTGTGTTGGGGGAAGGGCTGGTTTACAGAGGTTTGGTGTTGGGATCCCTAGAAGCTTTTCTCACTGAGTGTAATATCTCCATCTGGCCAGAAGGTGGTGCTAGAGGTTTTGCTCACTGAGTGTAATATCTCCAATTGGCCAGTAGGGGGTACTAGTTGCTTTCTCTGGAGTGCCTGACCTTGATTGAGGCCCTCTCCCTTGGCCAGGAGGGAGTGGTTGAAGTTCTTGAATACCTTTATCTTTGATCAATGGTGGGCTCTACCCTGGGGTGAGGTAATCATTCTCCCTATTCCCAGCTAGCTTGTTCTGCAGCTTGGCCTTAGGCTGGGGCAGAAGGTGGCTGTAATTGTGTTTGTTCTGGGAAGAGGCTTCATCTAAAATGAAGGTACAGGCTCTGAGTTCCTTTGGACCAGAGGAGTCCAGCGATCCATGTCTGCAGCTCTCCTGCACTGCAACTCTCCCTCCAGCCCTGCCAGCAAGCTCCATACGGTCAGTGCCACATCCAATGCCTCTGCTCCCTAGTTAGCCTGAGTCCCTACAGCTGACCAGGCTCTCAGCTAGATGTTTTTTAAAAACATTTTTAAGAATAGGAGCAGAAGGGGCGGCTAGGTGGATAGTACCAGCCCAGGAGTCAGCAGGACCTGAGTTCAATTTTGACCTCATACATTTAAGATTTAACTTAGCTGTGTGAACTTGGGCAAGTCACTTAACTCCATTGCCTTGCAAAAATAAACAAACAAAAACAAAAGCGAATAAGACCAGGAACTGGACTTCAGATTTCATTGGTATAGAAGTAACTGATTTGGAAATTCCCTGAAACCATGAAACCTTCTGCAGTTGTTGTTTTGGATGATATTGTTCAGTTGTGACTAAGACGTTTTGTCACCTCTTTTAGGGTTTTCTCCACAAAGATACTACAGTGGTTTGCCATTTCCTTCTCTAGCTCCTTTTACAGATGAGAAAACTGAGGCAAAATTGATTAAGTGAATTACTCAGCTAGTAAGTATCTGAGCTCAGATTTGAATGCAGGACTAACTAATTTCAGTCTTGACACTCATTCTTTTTTTTTTTTAGGTTTTTTTTTTTTTTTACAAGGCAATGGAGTTAAGTGGCTTGCCTAAGGCCACGTAGCTAGGTAATCATTAAGTGTCTGAGGTTGGATTTGAACTCAGGTACTACTGACTATAGGGCCGGTGCTCTATTCACTGTGCCACCTAGCTGCTCCTGCTTCTCATTCTTAAGAAACACATGAGAATTGCTTCTTTTGAAGCAATCTTTTTTTTTTTTGTAAAATATTTTGCATTTGAGTCTAGTACCATAAATTTACAGTTGGGTGAGACATTAGAGAACATTTATTCTAAATACCTCATGCTACAAATGAAGATATGGAGAAAAGTTTGCAACTTAATCAAGGTCACACAGGGACAAATTGATGGAGGTAGCATTTGAATCTCATGCCCTATCCTAAAATATCAAGTATTCTTTTTAGCAGTATCACATTGCCCTCCACTATAGACTTTCCCCATTTTATCCACATAGTGTTGCTTGGGAAATAAGACAATTATCATTTTTACAAATGAGGAAATTGAGGCACAGAAAGATGAAGTCATTTTCCCAAGGTCATGTGGCTTACTTGAGGTAAAGCTAATATTTGATCTAGTGAAGGGTCTCCTAGTCTGATTGCCTTTCAGTATACTCTATTCTTGGAAAGCTCTGGAATACCTTTTTTTCCTTTTTTGAAAGCTCTACAGTTTCACATATGCAATGGGACATGGGAAAGGACAACACTGAAATAAAAGTTTGATGTGCTTTAGAAGTTCCACTATAGGGGGCGGTTAGGTGGTAAAGTAGATAGAACACTGGCCCTGGAGTCAGGACCTGAGTTCAAATCCAGCCTCAGACACTTTAATGATTACCTAGCTGTGTGGCCTTGAGCAAGCCACTTAACCCCATTTATCTTGCAGCAAAAACCAAAAACATTTTTTTAAAATGACAAATACAAATACTTTGCAAATCTCAGAGAGCTCTATTTATGCTAGACCACTATCATCATTATCACTAGCACTAGCAGCAGCACCAATAGTATCAACATCAATACTGACATCATCTCTCCTGGTGATTATTTTGAGGTTGATTCTGGATGGCAAGCATATACCTCTCTCTATCACCTACCAAATTCAACAATGTACTATATAAATGAAAAGAAAAAACTGATAATAGAAAACCTACAACGGAACTGGCATAATGCAGTGAGGGACTTTTTTCAGGGCTGTTAGAACACATTTACCTAGGGCAGACGGGAGAAGCAAAACTTTCCTGACAAGAAGTTATTGATCATTCAAAGGAAAGGCTTTTAGATTGAATTCTCACCACTCCCACTCAGAAGTTTGCCCTTCACTGAAGAGGCTTTTTCACAGGAGATGACTGTCTTAAAATGGAAATGCATAATACTGTGGAAATGTATTCAGGGTATTTAAATGTAGTTGATGACTGACTGCTGACAAAGATGATTTGGTTTAAACTCTTTACTCCCTGCTTGTCAGCTACCCAGGATGAAAACATATTAAAGTCATTTTTTTAAAAGGCTATTGTGAGCAGATATCTCTCTTCTTGTACCCACTGAAAGAGTCCCTGTGAGAAAGATCTGAATTCATATCTGGCTTCTGATAGAAAGTGGCTTTTTTTTAAGGAAATGAGATTTACCCCATTCAATTCCCTCCATCCTCCTGTCTCCTTCCTGTCCCCCTTTTTAAGGAGGGAGTGTTTTTAAATCATTCTGTCTGAGTCACAGAAAATCATGAGTATCCATCACTTCTGGCTAAGTATATTCTCTCTAATAGAGTTACAATTCTCAAGAGTTATGAGAATCTTTTTCTCATGGTAGCATATATCCAGGGATTGACTGTCATGGGTATCAGAAATTTCCCTGACAATCAGACCTTCAAACACTTGAAGACATTGATTCTAATTCTCAGTCATATATTCTAGAAATTTCTCAGTCATTTTTGACTCTCACTTTCTTTCACTTCTGGCATCCAATCTGTGATAATCATACTCAAAATAGAAAGAGATCCCTGTGGGCAACACATTGAATTAGAAAAACTGCAAATTAGCATTATATATGTTGAAGTTTGTTTTTTGTTTTATAAATATTTTCTAATTATGTTTTAATCTGGTCCCACTTGGAGTTTTGTGGTTTCTGATTCTGTTGATTAAGTCTTGAGAATTCTACTCGTCTAGTGCTTCCCTATATGCTCTAACTAACTTGGGGAGCTTGCCATTTTTTCCTTTTAGTTTTTTGCAAGGCAATTGGATTAAGTGGCTTGCCAAAGGCCACACAGCTATGTAATTGTGAAAGTGTCTGAGACCGGATTTGAATTCAGGTACTCCTGATTCCAGTGCTCTATCCACTGTGCCACCTACCTGCCCCCAGCTTGCCATTTTTTGAATATGATTCTTGATTTCCCATCTTTGAACTTCACTACATTTCTTCTATTTGGAATATTTTCTATACTATTTCTCTAGAAAGAATCTTACCTATCATTTAAGATAATCCAAATACCATCTTTTTAATGATAGCCCTATATTCCCCACTTTCTTTCACATGTATTTTCTATGGTCTGAATTTTAGGAATCCTTTAATCATGCTTCATATTGTGCCTATCTTATGTGATGCTATGTCAGGTTATTTGTGCACGCAACAGATTTCCCTTATTAGACTGAATGTTTATCAAATGTTAGAATTGTGTCCTCTTGATTTCCCTTTGTCCCAGAGTAGCTTACATAGAGAAGATGCTCAGCAAAGTGTTTATTGTGTGAATACATTAATGCAGCTTCATAATGATGGATGAAATCAAATTTCAACTTCCTATGAAATTTTTGGAGCTAAATTTAATTTCTAAAATAATTGATTACTATAATTTTACTTATTCCTTGCCAATATCATTTGTTTTGCTTTCTTCTGTTAAAGTGAAAAAAAAGCAGAATAGGGTGGGAAATACTAAGTTCTCATAATTAAGTTTTGTAATTTCCTAAAATTAATTTTCATCTTTAAAATTTTCTTCCATATTTCATTTAGTTTTGCTTTATTTGGACTTGTGACTTCATCAGTTTGTGAGTTGTTGAGCACTCACTTGTAACGTACTTGTCTTTGAGAGGTTAAATAACTTGAAGATAGTCAAACAGGCATTATATATTTGAACTTGAACCCAGGTCTTCTTGAATCCAAGATCTTTACTCTATTCACTATAGCATGTTCTTATTTATGTATTTATATAAAAATATATTTATGCATATATATGAAAAACATCTCATTCTAATATATAGACTACATTGTGTATGTATATATTATATATTTATATGTGTGTATAAGTATCTATATCTAGATATCTATGTACATATTTATATACATACATATATATGTATATATACATATAATATATATATATATATAAAGAGAGAGAGAGAAAGAGAGAGAGAGAGAGAGAGAGAGAGAGAGAGAGAGAGAGAGAGAGAGAATAGAGACCAAAATTGGATGGAATAGGTGGATAGGGAAGGTCAGAAAAATTCCTATCCATTCTAGGCACATACACTTATACACACATACATGCATATATATTATATATTATATATTATATATCATATCATATATCACAAATCACATATCACATACCACACATATCATATCACACACCACATCCATCACATATAATATGTAGTATGTTGTATGTTGTATGTGTTGCAAGTGCATGGGCATGCAGTGTAGTCTATATGCTATATAGACTACATTGGGCACATTATTATATACATACACACAAACACACACACACATATATGCATATTGTATACATATAAAATTCCTGTCCATCCAATTTTAGTCTTATTTCTCTCTTTCTCTCTCTGTTTCTCTGTTTCTCTCTGTCTCCGTCTCTCTCTGTCTCTGTCTGTCTGTCTGTTTGTCTGTCTGTCTCTCTCCCCCCCTCCATTTCTATGTCTGTCTTCCTCTCTCTCTCTCTCTCTCTCTCTCTCTCTCTCTCTCTCTCTCTCTCTCTCTCCCCTCTTCTTCCTGTATTGCTAAGCTCTGGTGACAAATAATTTCATCCCATAATACGGACATTCTTCCAGAGGGAGAATAGTAATCCTTCATCCACTTAGTTTTTCTTGTGTGAGTCATTAGATCAAGCTCTTATGAGTGGTTATGGGTCTTTTAAGTACAATTTATAGTGCTTGAGGATATGTTATAATCATTGAGATATTATCTGCAAACAGGTACAACTCTAAGATCTCACCACATGTAAGATAAATTTCTTAACTTGTACTGTGTACAATCTGCTTTAATATTGATAAACATCTCTGGTGAACATCTCAGCTCTCTGCATTATGTATGCTACAACTTGTATTTATAATTTAAACTTATCGAACAGCTATCATTATTGTTTTAGCATTCAAGGAAGGTTGATTAGTTTGAAGTTTGCATGGGAAACACCTTGTAAGGATAGAGCCTTTAAAGTGGTATTTTTTTCTCTATTGACTTGAATGTTTTTCAATAATCACCTAAGAATAAACTGAGTGGAATTTTGTATTTTCGCCATCTTATAGTCAATTGTTTGATGGTTTGATGGTCAAGATGTATTGAGTACCATTTGACTCAGAACGAAAGAACATAAGAATAGACGTCATTCCCTTCAAGAGAGTACTTAGCTCTTCAATGATGTAAACTTCTTCCATTGTCTACATTGTCATGGTCTCAATAGTCATGTCAGAGTCACAAGTCATAGGACACTAGAGTTTCTGTAGAATTATGGCTAGGCCAGTGAGGTGGCAAGGTTCATGGTGGGTGTTAGCAGTCTGCAACACATTAGTAAAGAATTTCTGAAAAAGAACTGAAGTAAAGGGTGTCATCAAAATAATGTAGGATCAAAAAGGAATATGAGTTGATCACATGATGGGAGTAAGGAATAACTGATGGACAGCCTGTGTGCTCTGTTGAAATCCTGATCCTTTTAGGAGAACTTGAGAAAGATGCCTAGCACATAGAAAAGACTCCCTGCATGAAACTTTTAGAATGGTCAAGGATGGGGAATAAGAGAATAAATATTTATTAAGACTCTTATGTTTCTCTTAAACAAGAATATTTTACTAATGTATAAAAAACCATTATTTGTACAAAATAAGAATAAATAAATAGATATATAAATAGATAAATAAATAAATAAATTTTAACAACAAAAAAAGACTCTCTTTGTGCTAAGTGCTTTTTACAATTACTTTCTCATTTGATCCTTACAAAAGCCCTGCAAGATAGGGGCTTTTTGAGGCAGACTGATATTAAGTGATTTGCTCAGAGAAGCACAGCTAATATGAGTCCTACATCAAATTTCAACTCAGTTCTTCCTGAATCCAGGTCCACTGCTCTTATCTAGTGGACCACCAGCTACATCTAGTATTATAAATGTTTAAGTTGCAATTTGCAATGTTGGTGAAAATATCCATATGAGCAAGATCATAGATGCATTTATAATTTTAGTATTGCATAATGTGTTCTGCAGAACTTTTTTATTAGCGTAATCCCTCTCTCTCTCTCACACACACACACACACACACACACACACAAACACTTTGGGCTAACCATTTGCATAGAAAACTCCATCGGAGGAATAATGATTGTTGTTTTAGAATAGAGGCAACGTAGTTTAGTTGATAGGCATCACATCATGGTGCCAAAAAGAACAAGGTTCAATGCCTACCTCTGACAAATAATGGTTATCAATCTGGGTGTGAATCTAGAACTTCTCAGGTCCTAAAAATGGTGAACTGCAGAATAGTTGTAGATCTTTCTCTGCTTGAAATTGGTAGATATGGTTTCCTCACTGGAAATTTTTATATAAATGAAATCACGGATGTGAGCCAAATTTATAAATGTATATTTACATATGTTTGTAGATATATGTGCACAGGCACACACATCATGACAATGGAAATGGCTAATTCTGTGTCCCATTTATTGAGGCTGGATCCATAGCAATCCAGTGTCTCGAAGGTGCCATCCCTTATTTGTTGTTGATGTTGCTATGCCATCATTCTAGAAGAGGACCATGACATTAGAAAGGCGATATCATGACTTGAAAGTGAATTGGATTTAAGTGAAGCAGGTCTGTGCAAAATTACCAGCCTCAATCTCTCCTCTGGAGCCATCTGACCTCTCTGGAAAGATATAGATCAGGATGACTGGAGATTGTTCCAAGGAAGCCAGTCTTTGTGAAGCAAATCAGTTTCAAAGGGATTCATTTTTCTCTTCAGGTGTTTGTTCCCCTCAGGTGTGCTTACAGTTTTGGTCTGGACAAATGAATATATGTCAGAAAGGAGCAATTCTATTTAGCCTGGCATCCTCAAGTACTTCACAGCCAGACTGAGCTGAAAATGCAGTACACCCAAGCCAGGAGGCAACCATTGCCACCTCTCTGAAGATGGGACCAGACAGCTGTTGCAAGTTGTGATGTCTCATGACAGCTTCCTGCTTGGCTGGCTTGTCTATCTTGCTGGCAGTCTCCAGGATGGTGGAAATGTTTAAAATCCCTATGGGGATGTGGGCTTCGGATCAACTATATCTCATTTCACATGTGACTTAAGAAAAATAGGAAAGGGGGTGGCAGAGAGAAACTTACAAATCAATTTAGCAAGTATGTGGGTGTCTGTTATATGCCCACTCCAGTGCCTGGTGCTATTTTAGGGATTTTAAAGAGTTGTAAAACAGGGTAGTATCTATACATGCAAGGAGATAACATATCTGGGAAGCTAGATTTATACATATAAAGTAATTAAATGGTTATTTAATATACTGTATAACCAAGTGTCATAACAAGAATATAGACTCTGACTGTTCTGTAGGTATTTTTAAAAGTAGGAGTCAGAGTGGGGATGATATCTGGATTTGGTGAAGAAGGAAGACCTGGAGGAATACATGAAGTTTGGATAAGTGTATATAGACAGCTAACAAATTGAGGGAAATTATTTTAGGGGAAATAATGAAAATATTCTCAGTGGTCCAATCAGAGAATAGTAAGGAAACCAGCCTGAGGGGAGAAGAGCATTTTTATAGTTGAGTAGTAGAATTATGTTGACTACAAGAGCTAAGACTTCAATTTTGGAGGACTTTGGAAAGCAAGGGAAAGGGTTGGATCTTATATGGGTCTCATAGGAAATAGTGAACCACTGAAGAGTCTCAAGAAAGTGATGGTTAGGAATAGTTTGATTGTAGGTTTTGGCTTATAGACTAGATTGGGGGTCAAAAAAGTAGGGGAAAATAGCTTAGAGACAAATATCTAGTAGTTGTCTGCTGTGTTTCAAGCACTATGTTAAGCCTTGGGAAGGAACTCAGAGCATAATAGAATATTATAATTGAGATGTGTTATTGATTAGGACCTGGATTTGGGAATCAGAAGAGTGCAAAATCAAAGAGACATTTTAGTGGCAGAAACTATAGGCTTTATAGATTGGATGGATGTAGGAATTGAAGGGGAGGAGATTGAATTCAAGATGTCTTCAAAGGCTGAGTCTGAATGACTAGGAGAATGACTAAGTTCGATTGCTATTGAATGAAGCCAGGGAATCATTTATAATAGCTTTACATATGTCATTTAATTTTTACAGCTTCATGTGGTAAGCCCATTTGATATTATTCCTATTACACAGATTAAGAAACATAATTGCCTTGTTTGATATCATATAGTAAATTTGATAAAAAGAAAAATCTGAATTGACCTCCTCTCCCTTTCTTGTTTAGTTATTTCCCTTTATCCCATGATACCTTCCTTGGTTAAGACATAAGAATGTTGGTTTTTATTCCATTTTCATCTGTATGGGGAGGCAGTAGGGATAGGGATAGAGTCTGATACTATGATTTTATTGGAGAAAGGCATCCCAAGTCAGGAATATCCTTTAACAATGCAAGTTTCCATCTTTATTGCATAGACTTAGAGAGCTGCCTAAGACATTGATAAACTAAGGGAACTTGTCCAAGATCGCAGCCAATATATGTAGAGATGGGACTTGAACCACAAGTTTCCTAGCTCCAGTGCCAACTCTTTATTTACTAAGCCATATTGGCTACCATTCTGCTTTGACAGTACCTTTTCTAAAACCTTGGAGCGCTACATAAATATGGATTACTGTCATTACTAATGGAGAAAAATCTAGAAGTGTATTATGCATAATATCAATTATTAATCATACTAGTTATTATTAATTAATATGAATAACATTTTAAATGCCACAATGTAGGAGAACAGAGGCCAACAACTACCTTCTCCAGACCAGATGCCAGAAGTGTCAAGCATAAAGAAGAGGAAGCCTTAGAGTTCTAAAATTCCAATTCAAACTTGGAGAAAAAATTAATTGTATACACGATTATTTCCATCAAGGGAGAATGACACAGCAAGTCATTTCATATTGTATTGGCTCCATAATTCCAGTCTTTTATGCTCATCATCCCAAAACAGTCATTGAGTCAGTCCACTGTTGTCTAGTATCCATAGCACAAGCAGCACACCTATACTACTTCCTCCTAAATCCTTAGTCTTTCTCTAATCATGTCTGCTGAATATGCCAAATGTTGCCTCCCACTCAGATTTAGCCTACCTCTTGCTTCACTGAACATGGACTCTCCTACATCTTAAAACTTTTCAGCCACTAGCCCATCTACTTTCTTTGTTTCAACAGATTACCAGACTCTTACCTGAAGACCTTTTGTTCCTTACAAACATCTCCATTATCAACTTCTCTTCTCTGCTCTTTCTCACCCTCACTCATAGGAAAAGGGATCAGAGATGCCAGACTTCTTGTCTCCCTCTTGAGCCCCCTGCAAAGAAGGCTTAGTGACTTTTTCTTTTTTTGAAACCCTTTCATTCCTAAAACCCTCTCCTCATTCGTATAGATCATTTGCCCAATGCCTGAAGATGAAGGCCACTCTTATAATTTTTTCAATGAGTTTAGTAAGTAGCTTATCAACTTTCTCTTCATGTTATATGCCACCCTCCACATCAGGAATTTCTATTACCCTCTCCCATATTCAGATTATTTCCAAATCTATACTTTCTTTCTTTTATGAGCTATAGCCCCACATTAGTAATTATTTTAATGACTTCTCTATCTGAATGCCCTACTGACTCCTTAGTATAGGATCAGAGGAACATGGAGGAAGAGTCAGAAGGGATCTTAGAGATCATATTATTTAACTACCCTCACTTTGCAAATGAGGGAGGCCAAAAGTGGTTAAATAACTTGTCCAAGGTCATACGTCTAGTGTAAATCAGAGATGGGACATGAAAATATGTCCTTTGATTCCAGAGGAACTGCTCTTCCCACTGTACCACATTGTCTCCCATTCCTATCCTAGGCTCCCATTAGCATTTACCTAGACTATTGCAATTCATCCTTCATATAATTGCCAGATAAATCAATTTTAGGGAAATATGAGAATGACACTCTTTTGCTTAAAAGTCTTCAGAGGAAAATTTAGTAAGGAAATATGGAAGGAAGGAAAGAAGAATGTAAAGAAGAAAGGAAAGAAAAAAGGAAGGGAAAAGGGAAGAAGGAAGGAAAGAATGTAGGAATGGAGGGAGGAAGAAAGGAAAGATGGGAAGAAAAATAAGGAAGGAAAGGAGGAAAGAAAGAAAGAAAGAAAGAAAGAAAGAAAGAAGGAAAGAAAGAAAGAAAGAAAAAGAAAGAAGGAAAGGAGGAAAGAAAGAAAGAAAGAAAGAAAGAAAGAAAGAAAGAAAGAAAGAAAGAAAGAAAAGGAGAGAGGGAAGATGGAGTGAAGGAAGGAAACAAACATTTATTAGTATTTTCTATATGCCAGATCCTATACTAAACCCTGGAAATGCAAATGTAAACAAAATCAAAAGATACACATCCTAATATTGGGAGACAATAACTTAAAAGGGAGCTGTGTGTATGTATGTGGGGTGGTGGTGGTGATGGTGGCAAAGAGAATTAAGTTACCTAATGGGAGTGGAGGTGGCATGTTATTGAAATAAGCAAGTCCAGAACAGAACCAGGAGGTAAATGAAGGTAAGATGATCTGGGGCTTTGCATAAAGTGGAGCAATTCATCAATAAGAGATGGAACTAGACCTCGAAGAGGAATATTTCAGGGTAAACAGGTCACAGGGTAGTAGGCTGTTCCAGACTAAGCAGGTCCAAGGTGCTGAGGGAAGTTCCAGGATAAACAGATAGTAGAAAGTATTTGCATTTGAAATACAAAATCTAGCAATAGGAAAAATTTCCACAGTTGGCTACCATTCCTTCTTTCTTATTTTATCTTGCTACTCACTACCTTCCATGTTTTCTGTGCTCTAGTCCAACTGAAGCATATACATATGACCTTCACTTGTCTACCTCCTTCAACTTGCTTACTCAGTTCCCTTTGCCTGGAATCAAACTTTGTCATCATTTGTTTCAATTCATCTCAACCTGTAAGACTCCACTTCAAATCTATATTCTCCTTGAAGTCTTCTTGGATCCTTTTCTATTTGGGCTTCATTTACCAATTGTGTTCAATTTATCAAAAGCTACAACATATGAGGCATGGTTGTGCCTCTCTTATGCACCAAAGAGGTACCATATTGTATTGCAGTGTTTTATCCCCTTATCAGACTGTCAATTCCCTGAGGGCAGGGACTGATTTATTTAATCTATATATTTCCACCATGCCTAACCTTCGGGGGGGAAAGAGATAGAAGATATAAAAGAACTGAAACATAAAGTCCTACCACAAAGACTATGGGTATGCCCTAGACAAATCCCATAATTATATTAGCTTTTTGGTTTACTTAGAAATTATATATGACTGTAAGGTCGTGGTGTTAGGAAGATACACTTCTACATTTATTAGTTATTGGTAAAGTCACTTAATTTCTCTCAGTCTTAGTTTCCTTATCTAGAAAATGGGAATCTCATACCACGCACACTGCTTTGGTTTAATTTAGGAAAGTCCCTCCAAAACCTAATACAAATGAAATCATATGAAATCAAATAAAATGGAATCAAATGACATAATGATCGAAGTGGGAATTTTTGACTCAGCAAAAAATTAACTGAGGGTAAACCATGAGCCACTTTTGGTTTACACTCTATCTGAAATATCTAATACCACTCTCTTGCCATAATAACTGCATGGTGAGCATAATTGAGTTTTCTTTGAGTGAATTCCTGCATCATCATTTTGACTATCTCATCTCAATCCATGGGATGCAGGAATGAGAGATTTGAGAGACTACCTGTCTTTGCATAGAGTACTGGCATCCTTTGGAAGTAAGGTTTTATTATTTTCACAATGGAATCCTTCAAAGGAAAAGGAGGTATTTCAAGGAATGGTGGGTTCTATCTGCCCCCCTCACCCTCCCTAGACAACTACTTGTCACATACATTATAATGGAGATTTCTTAGACATATTGAGAGGAGAGAAGTTTTGTAGCTAAATCTCTAATAGGAACTGAATTTCTTATGCAGTTTAGTTCAGAAACTATTTATTAATACCTATCATGTAGAAGACATTCTATGAGGTCCAGAGTAGGATATGAAGATGAATAAGTAAAAATCATTGTCCTCAAAATGCTTACATTTTAGTAGAAAATGTTGGGCATGTGCACAAATAATACAGAGTAGAATATAAAAGTGCATAAGGATGAATGATTGAATAAAACATTGATTCAGAACTTCCTATGTGAAGAACTCTGGGGGTGGCTAGGTGGCACAGTGGATAGAGTACCATCCTTGGAGTCAGGAGTATCTGGATTCAAATCCAACCTCAGACACTTAATAATTACCTAGCTGTGTGGCCTTGGGCAAGCCACTTAACCCCATTGCCTTGAAAAATCTAAAAAAAAAAAAGAAAAAAGAAGAACTCTGTGTTAAGTATAAACAGACAATGCAAACAGAAAAGCAAGAGAGACCCTATTCTCAGTGGTCACATTTGTAATGGGGCAGACCACACACATGGAAATTTCATCTGTGAGTCAGAAAAGTCCCAAGGTCCTTAGGATGTAGCAAGTGGCAAAGCAGATGGTTCTGCCTCAGCCTTAATGCAATTTCCACTGATAAAATCATATCAGTTTTTGATGGTGAACCTTTGGACAATGCCAAAGACTTCTTTTCTTCTGAGGTTTCAGTAACCATGGTTATAGCTTCTGCAGCATCCATTTCCAGGCAGCAGACTACTTCCCAGGATAATGTCTGAGGGTACTGAGTTGGAATCATTGCTATTCTCAAGGGTCTTGGATTCAGGGTCCTAGGCTGACTCCATTCATGTCTCAGGAGAGATGATGGTCAAGGTGGGTAGTCTGACTTTCCTGATACCTACTGCCTCCTGTCTCTCTCTCTCTCTCAGGATGCTTACTGCTTCAGATAGGCTGGCTTGTCTGCTCTGTGTGTACCAGATGGCTGGCAGTTGATGGGGATGACTGCACCCTTCTCCACAAGAGTTACTTCTCCAGATCATGGCCATGAAAGCTTGGCTGAAAGCCATAAGAGAATAGGTGATATCAGTAAACAGTGAATATAGATTTTTTTTTCTAGCAGGTAATGCTGAAAGGAAGGAGAGATGAGGGAGCAAAGCTCTAATAGAAGAGAGAAGCTTATCTTTTTTTTTTCTAAATGGGGATCTTGAGTTTGGCAGAAAGGAAGGAGAGATTGCAATGCAAAAGAAAGACCATGTCCATGGAGCAATCAATGCCCATGGGAGATTGAAGGGAATAGAATGGAAGATATAAGTGGAGGATTTATCTTTAAGAAAGGAGGAGTGTATAAAAGAGGGTAGATTGGTGTAACAGCAGATTCTTAGAGCAATTTGTTGCTTGAATAAGTATCCCCTCTAAACCTCTTAATAAATAATTATCTAACCTTGATTGAAAACTTTCAGTGAGAGTGAGCTCATGCCTTCTGGGGAACCTATTGCACTTTTGGGTAGCTCAAATTGTTAGGAAATTTCCCCTCACCCTTATACTGAAGCATTTAGCAAGTTCACAGATTTAGAGCTGGAAGGGATGAGATTGCTTCTTTTATTTTACAAATTAATAAACTGAGGTTGTTTACATAGGTAGGTAGTAATCAAGAAAGCCAGAATTTGAACCCTGGTCCTGAGATTCCAAATCTTCTCCCCAAAACATAACATGCTGCTTCCCCTTGCCTAGTTATGGATGTCCACCCAAGGAACACAAATCTCCTTCCTGTTTAACAAATACTCATGTAAGGCAGTTGTTAATCCCTGCTAAATCTTCTCTCCTCCAGGGTAAAAATCCTCACTTTTATCAGCTCTTGAGTCGTTGTCATCATTTTCTGGAAACATTACAGTTTGTCAATGTCCTTCCTAAAATGTGATAATGCTCAGAACTAACCAGAACACTTCCAATGTGATTAAAGGAGCTTCTGGCTATTATATTTTGCCTTTTCTTTCTAAAAATTGTGTACTGGAGATATTTCTCCTTCACTGTATGTGGTTTCCTTCTAGTTGAAATTTTACTGACTTTGGATCTAAGTGATTCCATCCTTAAACACTGGTCTCAGTGAATTATTTTTAATATTCCTACCATATAAGTAGGTCTTGTAGATACTTGCATCTCATTCCCATATATTTTACCCTGATGTGGTGTTTAAAGGACTGTTGTTCACATTTCAAAATAGTAGCTTTTTTTCAATGATGTTAGAGAGTATATTTTAAAAAAAAGAAATTTGAGTATGAGTTTCTAGTATCACTGCTTTTTGTTTCTTCTTGAGCTACACATTTTTTCACTCAGAGTCCTGAGAAAAGTAGTTCATTATTGTAGATTTATTTCTTTTTCCTTGTTCTAAAAGGATGAGTCTTATTCCTTTGAGTTAGCATGGGTTCGTGGGGATGGGTGACCTTGAAGGTCATTTTATTGATGTCTGTGTGTGCTGATTGTTTGGTGGCGAGATCAGAGGATAAAAGAGCAGTGCACATTCACCTAAAGAGGTACGTGCTAAAGCAGTAACTAATAAGCCAGGACAAAATATGCTATTATCTGTCACAATGCAATGAAAATAGAGGTGAGTGTGGTAATGATGTCTCTGGGTGTGCTGCTTCCAAAGGTGGGGGTTGGGGGGAATTGCTAAGGGTCTCCCTATTGGCATAGGCTATTAGGTTTCCATATGCCTGGATAGCTGGAGATGAGACTAATTTTTAAAAAGCTAAATTAGAGACAAATTAACTTGGTGATTGATTTGGAAACCCTAGAAATCACCTCGAAATCTTTGCCCCTAGCAGACATCTTTGGATCTAGATCTTAAAAGCGCTTGACAGGCCAGAACAATTGGCAGAATCTTAACAAGATGAAATGTAAAAGGGATAAATTTAAAGTCATGCACTGGGTTAGGAAAAAAAAACCCTTTACAATTATAGGATGGGAGAGACAAAACTAGAAAGTAGTGTATTTGAAAAAAGACCCAAGGGCTTTGGTGGATTTCAAATTTGATATGACTCAGCAATGATGTGACAGCCCACCAGATGAATGCAATGGTAATAAATCACTCACACCAAAGGAGGTCATGAGATCATAGCAATGGAGCTGGAATGGACTGCAGAGATCATCTAATTTCTTCTAACCCCTTCTTAAAAATAATGAGGAAACTGGGATTCAGAGAGAGATCACATTGGTAACGTGGAAAACTGGGATTTAGAGAGGAGTGGAAGAGGAAGGCAACAAGCATATATGAAGTGCCTATAGTGTGCCAGCACAAGGGCTCAACACTTTCCCAATATGTTATTTGACCAATGTCAAATCAAATACTTTGTGCCACACTGATCTCTCCCAATATCACTCAATTCTGGTCAGACTACATACGTAATATCGTCTTCTCTTTTGGACAGCATGGTTTTGGAGGGATGTTGACAAGCCTGAGTGAAACCAGAGAAGGAACATCAGATTGGTGAGGGAACTCAAAGAGAAAAAATTAATTGTTTAGTTGTTTTTAGGTCATGTCCAACTCCTTGTGATCCCATTTGGTGGTGTTTTTTTGTGGCTTATTTACAGATTTGCAAAGGGAATCAAAGACCCTTGCCAAAACTCAACAGTCTGATAAAGGTCTGCAAGTCTAGAGATAAATAACATTAGAACTCAATCATGTCTAAGATCCATTTCAGTTTGGGGATTCTATGACTCTTTATGAATCCCATGCAGTTTTATCAAAGTCCTTCCTATGGAATATTTGAAAATGTTGAAATGAAAGAATGTGAAAGAAGGAAAAAATGAAAATACACAAATCTGGTCGTAAACAGAAGAAGGTGAGGAAGGAGTTAGGTCAGAAGCTGCTCAAGTGATATGTTTTGAGAGCTGCTTTTAACAAAGATTGTCATCCCAAACTTGCCACCATCAGATCTTTCTTTAAGATTAGAGATAGGGGTGGCTAGATGGTGTCGTGGATAAATCATCGGACTTGGAGTCAGGAGTACCTGGGTTCAAATCCAGTCTCAAACACTTAATAATTACCTAGCTGTGTGGCCTTGGGCAAGCCACTTAACCCCATTTGCCTTGCAAAAACCTAAAAAAAAAGATTAGAGATAGACTTTAGAGATAGGTATGTGAGTGACTTTTAACTGAAGAAGGCATTGTGTCCTCTGGGAGAGGTAATACCATACCTAGAAAACACAGAAGCAGGGATAAATTTAATTAATCAAAATTCTCTTGTGACTCTTTGTTCCCCAGAGATAGGCCTTTAGAAAATGGAATACAGGAAAAATAAATTTTGATTTGATGTTGATTTTGGCCTTTGCTCTGAGGAATTGATTGTCTGACTGTTCATAGATAACTGAATCTGAAATGTATGTCAGTGCTGAGATATTTTTCTTTGGTAAAGATGCAGACATATTTGTTTCTATGTAATATCTGGTCCTTATCATACCCAGTTCTTTCCAAATGCATTTTGGAAGAACATTCAGGCCTGAGACTCTGGAGCAAATGATTAGCTATTGTCTTCTTCAATTTTTAAATACTGGAGTATATTTTTCATTTGTGAGTCTTAGTTAACTGTTTTTTTTTTCCCCTGGGCATTTATTTAAAACCCTTTCACTTTGACAAAATTTACCAGAGTTTACATTTTATTGGAATTGCCTGAAAGAATTCATGCTCACCTCCATTCTGAAATTGCAAAAAGAAATCTGTGGATTTCAAAAGTTGTTTGAGGAGCACTGTGCATCTGCACCATTTTTCTTTAGAAAACTCCTTCTGCTCTTGCTCATGAGAATTGTTTATGTTTATGTTGCCATAATTTTCTTGAATGAACTGCCTTGAAAGGTGGTGGGTAGGGAGGAGGAGGTGAAAGGAAAAAAAGGTAGAATACTATAAAAAGAAAAGAAAATTTAGTATAAAGGAGAAAAAAGAAAGGTGTTGAATTCTTCTTTTGAAGTCTTTAGGTCCAGTCAAGATGATGATTTGCCTTGAATGTCATTGTAGAGAATGTGTAAGAATTTAATTAGATGACCAGAAAGGTCCTCTATAACTATCAAATTTTGTGATTCTGTGAAGTAACTACATATTTAGAAAGGGATTCTTTTTATTATTATTTAAGGCAATGGGGTTAAGTGACTTGCCCAAGGTCACACAAGCTAGGCAATTATTAAGTGTCTGAGGCTGGAATTGAATTCAGGTCCTCCTGACTCCAGGACCAGGGCTCTATTCACTGTACCATCTAACTAATCCTAGAAAGGGATTCTTAGCCAATGATCCACACACTCCTAGATTTCAGTGGCTCTACAAATTTGGATGGAAAAAATCTTTATTTTCACTAGCCTTTGTATGAATTTAATATTTCTTTCAAATATGAAAGTGAATAACAAACATATTTCTGATAATTCCATAGTTTTATGAACCCCAAAAGTTTAAAAACCTTTAATCTAGAAGTAAGTCAAATGGACAGACATATAAGGGAGTAATTTCTCTACTAATGTGCACCGTGTGCTCCCACTTTAAACAAACTCAACAATATGGAAATCTCAATTTGTAAGTAATACATTGGAAATTATTTTTATAATCTATATGGATTTTTTCCAAAAATATGTTAGCAAAGGCTTTGTAAATAATTTGATTCATGTGTGTAGTTTAACAAATGATTTGATTTTCAAGAGATTGACCTAACCATCACTTATTAACCAAATTTCTGTATATCTATTGACTTTTATGTTGAGTAGCCCATTGGAATTTTAGATCTGTGCTCTAGAGTGACCTTGAGCAAGTCCTTCTCTGGTTCCACTTCTTATTTCCTCATTTTATGAACTAGGTCTCTTACTACCTATCCTACCCACTTCATAGATCTGTTAATGGGAAAAGTGTTTCGAAAAAGTAAGCTGCTATAGAACTGTGAATATTACATGTGATATGCCACAATATGGTCCGTATTCATTTCTAATATGCTGGCATTTGATTTCCCACAGCCCATAGAAACACCCTTTTGGTATAGTCTTTGTTGACCAAATCATGTCTCTAATGGATTCCTTCATTTCTTTCTGAAGATAAAAGACTGGACTCTCTCTCTTTGCCTTGGATGAGTCAAAAGCAGGAAATTGCCTGATCTAAGATAACTTTCTAATTGTTTATGGGATAGATGGCAGAGAAGAAACAAGATAATCTTTTAAAAAAGAGTTTTTATTAAAAACTTAATACTGACTGTTAGCATAAATGACTAAGCTTGCTTAGGGAACATTTACAATTAATCACTTTCAACACAAAAATAAATTCAGCCACTCAAGAAAAAAGAATTATTCTGGTAAAAGAATTAGTTCCATATTGGATTTTCTAAATAACTACAAATGGCATTTGTTTGTCTTTTCCTCAGGATATTCTTTGTATCTCCTTCCCAGGATACCCCTTTCTCCTTCATTTCCTCCTCTATAACTCTTACTCCCTCTTTAAGGTTGCCCCATACCTGGAATGCTATTCCTCTAGTTTGTTGACAATTTGGAGTTCCAAATTCCTTCCAAAGTTCAGCTCTCCTGTCTTTAAGAGATCTTTTTTGATTCTCTCAGATATCAATCTCCCCTCCCATCTCTTCTAACTATATATTTATCTTTAATAGACGCTGTATTTATTCATTTATTTGTGAAGATGTTGCATCTTCCCCACCCAACTCAGCTCCCACTCCCCCAGTAGCATGTAATCCTCCTAGAGTTCAGAGATTGTCTTAATTTTTGTTTGTAAATCTAATGCCCATTTTCTTACCTGGCACATGGTAAGCTTTTAAAAAAAATAGCTGTTGACTGATTACTTTATAGTAAGTAATGAGCACACACATCTGCTTTGAACACTGAAATTACTATCTCTAAGAATCAAAGGAATCCCCTGTTCCTGTTCTTTTAATCTCATGTAAAAGCAATCTTAAACATAGGAAAATCTGAGAACATAGTAAATGATTAATAAATATTTGTTTACTGATTATTGTTTCTAGAAGAATCGGGAGAAAAGAGAAACTGGGGGAAGTGCATGGATGGTAATTTGCAAGGAAGACAGTCTGAGCTGCACCATGGCAGGTCCAAGATCCACTGGATGTGGTGAACTCTAATCAGGAGAGTGGAGGAGTTCCAGGTTAGAAGCCAGAGGACTTGATCTGAAGGGAGCTAATGTTTGCAGCAGCACCACCTCAACTTCAGAGCTAACCTGGGAATCCAAAGGTTCCGTGAATAGATTTCAAGGAATCTATAAACTAGCATTTGAAAAAAAAATGACATCTTCTTTTCAATGTAGTTAGTTTCTCTTTTATCCAATGCACTTTATTTTGTGTATCTCAAAAAAGGAAAGGATCTAGATGTTTCATTAGACTTTCAAAGGAGTCCTTGACATAATAAAAGGTGTGGAACCTCTTGCATAATTCAATCTTTCCTAGAAACATTACTCTCTTTTTGATATTTCTGATAAAAAATGCCAATAGAGTATAAGCTTCTTGAATGTCGCTACTGCTTCATTTTCTTTGTATATTCACCACCAAGTACAGAGTCTAAGATATAGTAAGTACTTGAAGTTAACTAGTAAGATATTTCCAGTCCAAACTCACTCCTTTCTGCTATCCATAGTACTCATGGGCCATTCTCTTCATCACTGTGTGTTCACTAGGAATGCAAGCTCATAAGCATATATAGATAGGATGATTATTAATTTTGACTTCTAACATTGTATATATTAATACCCCCATTAACAAAGAAGATCTATTTAAGGAACACATTTCATTGTTGCAACCTCTGACGTAGAGATTAAAAATCCTGTTAGAAGACCTAGGACGAGACTGTCCTTACCTTGGATTAGCTCAAGGCGGGTTTCCTCTCCTCCCTGACTCAACTGGGCAAGGAAAACTGCAACTTCTGAGCCTTCCTGGCTTTCTCACTGCGTCTTCTGCTTCCAAGGAATGGCTACTCTCTTGGTATGCAGTTGATTGATTGATGTTTGTCTTTCATTCTCGAAGAAGAAAACCATGACATCAGGGAGATATTGCCATGACAAGCAAATGTATTGGATTTGAATGAGGGGAATGCTGTGCTAAGTCACCATCCTCGCTTTCTCCTCCAGCGTCATCTGAGTCCAGTGGTTAGGGTAATACAGTTACAAAAAGCCTCAACCTAGTGATTTCCATTTTCCAGGTTTGGGATCAAATTAGACTGACAGTAGGACCCTTCCTTCCCCCAGACTCAGGCTTATTACTCTATTTGCCCAGGAGGTACTTGGCTCCATGATAATACTAATGCTGTCTCATCAGTCCTTGGAGCCAATGACCCCACATTAACATCACCCAGTGTCTTCATTGTCCAGGATAGCTTTGTTGAAGGAGTTTCTTAGGTTGAATTTTAACACTAAAAATATGTATTAGAAGAATTAGCACTGTATTGAATTCCAAATCTAAGTATAAATAATTTTCAAATTCTTCACTGTACTCTGTTATTAGTATAGTTAACACAGAAGTGAAAATATATGGTTTTATCACTTAAAAAATTAGCTCTTTGTGGTATAGGAAAGACAATCTAATTTGCCTAACTAAGCTCAGTATGAGGGGCCAAGGACTTAGAACTGATGGTACAGTGCTGACTCTTATGACATTGTTTTGAAAAAAATGCACCAGCACCCTATTCTATAATGGTCTTGTAAAGATTAGATTAAGTTGGAAAATCAAAGTATCATTATACTTTGAGTCACATAGCCCTGTGATCAAGCTCGTTGTTCAGTTCTTTCCATAGCATCTGACAATTTTTGACCCCATTTGGGGTTTTCTTAATAGAGTTACTTGAGTGGTTTACCAATTCATTCTCCAGGTCATTTTACAGATGAGGAAACTGAGGCAAATGGGGTGACTTGTCCAGGATCACACAGTGTCTGAAGATGTCTGAGTCTTTTTAACTCCAAGCTCAATGTTCCATCCACTTTACAATCTCACTTTCCTTGATCAAGTTAGGTGTGTGCTTTTTTCCAGGTCCAGGCTGGCTAAACTTGAGGGAGAGAAAGACAGGAGAAGGGACCTAAGTACTGAGTTAAACAAGAAATGACTCTCACATCAATTTCAAGGTCATGTATCCTTAAAAGGGAAATTCCAGAGGAAGCCAAGAAGACTGATGAGACATTTCATATAGATATAGGAAAAATTACATATAATATATATATATATAAATATATAAATTATAAAAATTATATATAATTTAGCAGGTTCTTGAAAAATTTGATCTTGTGTATTCAGCAGTTTGGTGAACTTCAGTTTAGAATTTGTCTTTAATTAGAATTAGTATAAAATTATAACTTAAGTTGGTTAATAGCATGTTTGCCTCTAAGTTGGGGAAGATGAGGTATCTCATTCACCCACTTGAGCTGTGAAAAGTGAATTGGGAAGACGTGGCTGTATTGCAAATTTCAAGAGCAGAGTGGTGCCTGTCTGAGGGGAAAATAGATGTTGTAATACAAAGACAGTTAGTGGAATCCTTGGAGGTTCCAGCAGGATGTAATTATGGTTCTCTAAAAAAACCTGCATATGCTTTTGAGGAAACTTAACAGATGCCTGGATGTCATGTCTATATTCTTTGGGGAGTATAGAATGACTAATTTTCTTCAGGAAGGCTGCATAGTACATTAAAGCTACCCATTGCAAATCAATTCTTATGGCATAGTTAATAGAAGCTTTCAATGATGATTCAGATTAATAATTAATAATCTAAGAAATCTTTATGAAATGACTACAACTGCTACATTTAATTTCTGGCCAAAATGGTCTATGTTGGGGAAAATAGATGGCTGGTCATGTCTGTAGTGAAATTTCATGGAATGTGCTCATTTTTGCTTAGAGGCAGGCAGTCTGAATAGTAGTTAGAGTGTTGGACTGGGGAATTAGAAAGATGGGAGTTCAAATTTGATGATGAGGGATAAGTCATTGATTATATTGGAACCTTAATATTCCTATCTGCATAATAGGTATGATAACAATGATGATCATGTTTGTCCTTTGTTCTTGAAGAGGATCATAGCAACAGGGAGGTGGATGGCATGGCAAGCACATGAATTGGATTTGAGTCACCAGCCTCAGTTTCTTCTCCAGAACCATCTGGATCCAGGGGCCAGATATGAATCAGGATGATTGGATTTGGCCTTGGATGTAAGGCAATTGGGGTTAAGTGACTTGCCCAAGGTCACATAGTTGTCTGAGGTGGAATTTGAATTCAGGTCCTCCTGTAGTCTGTCATGTCAACTGCACCACCTAGCTGCCTTTATGATATGATAGCATCTATCACAGCTACCTCCTATGATTTTTATATGACACAAAGGAGAATTTATACAATTTTACTTCAAATTAAAAGGACTACTTATATATTATTACTAATTTAAATGTGCAGGAATGCCTGTCTGTAAGACTGAATGCTTTGAACACGAGTTCATTTATGGTGTGTTATCTTTGTCTGTGACTCATATGAAATAATTTTAACCAATATGTATTTGGTTAATTGGATTGCTGTCATTTTATTTAAGAAGTAAATGCATGGGGCAGCTAGGTGGTACAGTGGATAGAGCACTGGCCCTGGAGTCAGGAGTACCTGAGTTCAATCCAGCCTCAGACACTTAATAATTACCTAGTTGAGTGGCTTTGGGTAAGCCACTTAACCCCATTGCTTTGCAAAACTAAAAAAAAACACGTAAATGCATGTAGATTCTAAATAACCAGTTCATACCATGTGTCACCTAACTTTGGTAACTCTCCTTACTCTGCTCTATATCCTATTTATCCAGAGAATCTCCTTTAAAACTTATGTCTTCTTGGGGTATTGAATTGGACTAATCAAGGAACAGAATTATTGTTAAGTCGTTTCCATCTTTTGGTGGGTCCTTTTAAATCCATTTCCTTGCTTCCAGCAGACAGACATTTAACAATCTGCCTTAGATGCTTTTGTTTACTAAGAAGCTATTATAGACTTCTCTATTTGTGGTCTTTTTCACAGCTCCAGCCTGGATGCTTCAGGAGCTGTGAACTTTGACCTTAAGCATAAAAAACAGAAGCAAAGATTTTCATATGCAGGCATCAACCACTATATCAGATGCTCCCTTCGATGACCTTTGAGAACCAGCAGCTATTCAAAGCCATCGATAACCTGGTATCGATGGGTTTCCCTCTTTGACAGTCATTGGTGCAGTGCTCCAGTGCCACAATAACACATCACCTCAATGACCTTTCCATTGCTGTATAGGATTAATAATGTACAGGCACAATTTCCTGTTGAATTTGATTTTAGTGTGTGAATGACAGTCTAATGAGGAAATGGTTTAGTCTTTTCACTGGATGGGTCTTTCCACTGGGTTAATCGCAGGAGAAACTGATAGGAAGCAATGTCATTGCATTTCAATCCAAAGACTTCTTTTAAAATGCAAGAAAACCAATTATGAATCTGAAATTTTCTTTTAAACAGACTTAGACAAAGTGTACTCAGATCACGTCTAGTGGTTTGAAGATTTTTCATAATAGCATTATTTGTAATTGAAAAAACTAAAAGTATTCTAATTTATAGCCATGGGGGAATGGTTAAATAAATTGCCATACATTAATGTAATGCAGGACTATGATGCAATCAGGAATCACAAGTATGAAAATTGCAAAGAGATCTGAAAAGGTCTTAGTAAAATATTATATGTGCATTTCTCACATGGAAAAAAGAAAGAGCCAGAAGAAAAGAAGGAAAAAACTCCTATGAATGAATAAAATAAAAGTAGTTGATATTGAATTAATGAGGAAAAAAATTCTTGTTAGAGTATTAGAGCAAGTAACTGAAAAAGTATATTTCATGCATTTAAATTAGTTGAATGTAAATAGTTGCAAATCAAGTTGAATTAATTGATTAGTCATATTCATATGAAGTTTATAATAAATTGTTTTAAGAATTCATATCAATAAAAAATAGCTATGATACAGACTGAGAGGCAGGTGTGGATGCCATCCCTTTACACCAGCATTATTAAAGAACTTCACTGAATAATATGAGTCAAATGAAATGCAATCAAATCTATCACTAGAAGAATATTTAGTTTCAGAGACTGAACTAGTCAACCTTTTGTTTTATATTTTCATGGCCTAATGATGGTCTACCAAATTTTGGTCTAGTAAGCAAAGGACTCTGGCCCATGGTCAAAAAATCATAAAAGCACAAAGAATAAAACTGTATCCACATTTTCTGACCTTACTTCCCTCATTTGGTCCTGGAGTTCAGCTTTCAATTTCATTGTGGACCATCTTTTTTGGAGGAGAGGGGAGTTTTTTCCCTTTGGCAACTTAGTTTTTGCTAAAACAAAGTATGATTAGATTTTGAGTTAACTTTAATGTTCTTGTGATGGTAAATGTCTAACAATTAGCTCTCTGGAGGGAAAAAGTCTCCATGACATATTTTCAGGTTGGATATGCATTATTCACACAATCTCCATTACTTTTTAAAATATAGATAATTAATGGAATAATACATCACATCTTAATTTTTTGCCAGTTTCCTAGGTATAAGCGCTCACATCAACAGACATATCTTGAGAGCTGGTTTGAGTTGACTAGCACACCACTGTATGTGATTATGCACAAGTCATCTAACCCTTCAGTCCTCTAGGCAAACTGTATGGGTAGAGGTTGTTTCATATTGATTCTCTAGACCAGTGAACTCACACGACTAGTTCTTTTCCCTATTTGTTTCTGATTTTTATTATGAATAGGACTAGGAATTTTAAGACTGAGAAGTGAGGAAAGAGTACAGTCAGAGTATAGGAGACAGTCTGGGCAAAAGCACAGAGGTGGGTGGAAACACTTCATAGGAACATGGTCTACATAAAGGGAAATACTATGAAATGTGGTTGGAAATGTTAGTGGGAATCACATTGTGGAGGACCTTATATAACAGGCTGAAGAATTTATATTTTCTCCTAGGTGTTGAAGGTTTTTTTAAAGGGTCAGACCTGTTTCATAGAGAGGTTATTTTGGCAGGTGGGTGGAAGATAGATTGGAGAAGGGAGAGAAGGCAAATTGAAGTCTACATTTGTCATCATTTACTATATTGACAATGGTCTTAGAATGTGACCTTTTTAAAGGGGCAAATGTAGACATAATTTTAAAAACACTTGAAATTAAAGTGCATTTTCATTGTGTATGACCCATATCTCATGGCTAGCAATGTTCTTCATTGTTCTTCAAACATCTCGCTTTCTGTCTAGATCCTATTCCTTTTCATACACTGTCTCCCCCATACTGAAGCATTCTCTTCTACCCTGCTTCCTTCTCTTTTTCCTGGGCTTCCTTCAAGATTTATCTTAAATTCCACTTTTTTGCAATTTTTTTCCAGCCTCCCTATCATATACAAAGTTCTAGTACCTCTTCTCTTAGATCACTGCAATTTACACTGCACACATACACACACACACATGCATATACACACACACACTGACATAAGTTGGTTGCACATTTTTTTTTTTTGCATCTTCTGTGAACTCCATAAGATCAGGGATCAAGTTATTGCCTTTCTTAATATATCCAGTCCTTAGAACAGTAGCTGGAACCTAATAAAAACTTAATAAATGTTTGTTAAATAATTGTGTGGGAAATACTCGGCTTATTTTCAGATCAAAAGAGCTGGTAAAGCTTGATTTGTGCATCTTTTCCCCCAAAGAGATAATGGCTTGCATGGTAAATTGCTGCAAACTCTGGCTCATATCCTAGTTAGTCCACAAAGCAAATTGAGCTGAGCTAGGAATACTGAGTCCCAAAAGTGTGATAGTAGCAACACTGGAGACATGGCAGTAGAGTGCATGACTCTGGATCATCCATCCCTATTATTGGAAAGGCAACTTTCAGCACATGTTCCTTCTATAAGAGAGGAGTATTTGATTCTGACTTATAATTAGATAATTTCTGGGTACAAGACCTTTACATTTCTGAGAGGTAATGAATTAATGAATTCAGGCCCAAGAGTGTCGATGTCATAGAGCAAGGTGGGAAATGGTTTCAGGAATCAGACTTCAGGATTTGATGGCTCATTATATGTCCATTCATTCAACACTATTCTACTTCAGTCATTTAAATTTTGATCATGTGGACAGTTTCTCCTTTTTACCCCTTGGAAATATAGCAAATGCTCTTAATGAACTACTGGGGCTGAAAAATTCATAGCCCCGTGGCCAATGTAGTAAGGAACCTCTCTGAAGTTAGTATGCTATTGCTTAGGGAAGACATCCTATCACCCTGCCCTTCCTCAAAGCCTCCTCAGGACTTTTTACCTACAAAGTTTATACTTCAATGTCCCATTAGAGTATGAAAGTGGTCTTGGATTTTTGCTAGCTATGTCAGCAGAGAGCCATTGATAGTGGAGAATTTAATTTCCTGGAAGATAGGACCTACTTCATGTTTTATCTTTGAATCTCTATGGCATAGTGATTGGCATGAAGGAGCATAGGAAATACTTGGTGATGGATTTGTTGGTTGTGATTATAGACAAATCGTTTCAAAACCTGGATATTGTGACAGCCCAGGTTTCTAGGCTATATGCATTTCTGAGCCAGTTACACATTCCTTGACCTAGCAAGCTCTTTTCTGTTTGCACCTTCTCCCCAAGTCTTTCACTATCTTTTCCAGTCTATATCGATTTCTGCATTTTCTGAACTCCTATAACATTTATGGAAATGGTGCTTAAAAAAAATATATATATATATATATTTTTTTTTTGTTTATAGCAGAGTTTTATTCTGGCACACTCAACAAAGTTGACTCATGTGTGGGGCTGCAATGGCAAATATAAGCTCAATGGAATTTGTGGCACATCCAGTGAGAATGCCCAGGCACACTCCTTGAGAACCAAAGTTCCATTTGCCAGATTTTGGCACTTGACTAGATATGTCTTTTCCCTGTTTCTTTCCCATGCATATAGCTTGTTTCCACAGCAAGTTTGTGGGTCACCAGGGTAAGTATGGTGGAGGGAATAGAACATTGGCTTTAGAGTCAAGAAGGCATCTGTCTGAATCCTGCCTCTGGTATTCATATGCAAGCCAGTTAAGCTTTCTGAGTCTGACCCTCAGTTTCCTCATCTCTAACAGGGAATTAATAATAGCTTCATTACCTGCCTCAAAGGATTATGGGATAATATGATCAAACTTACAAACAATAGATTTTGGTTATTTTTATTATTTTGTTTCTTGTTTCTCTCACTAAAGGGAAATGCAGTATTTACAGTGTCTAAATCAAGTCTTTAATTGACTTGATATGGTTTGTATCAGCCAAATTGGTGCCTACTTTCCAACCTCTTGGCTTTTATTTACAGCATTCCCTATAATTGAAATCTCCTCCCTATAACTGTCTTAAAAAAACCTGGGAATTTTGAGACTCAGAACCCCCCCCCATGTACATATGTATATAGACACACATTCATATGCACATAGACACAAGCATTAATGTATGTTTTAGATATGGTATATTCATATTTAGATATATTTATATATTTGCAAATCTAGGTCTGTATATCTATCTGTCTGTCTATCTATATATGTATGTATGTAATGTATTTGCACATATATATCTATGTATGTATATTTGTGTGTGTATATGTATGTTTGTGCATACACACACATACACACAGATCATCTGGCTTCTAGTTCTAACCACTTTCTAGTTTCCAGTGAATAAAGCTTCTTGGGTCTTTCTTCATCTAGCAATTTGGTTTTCCGTCTTCATCAGTCTAAATTTACAGTTCCCTTGACCCCTCTCATTAAATTAGATATTAGAAATATCCATCACTGTGTATAATTCAGCTGAACAATTTTCTTTCTCCCCACGTGATCCATGGATGCTGAAGCTTTGATGGGACTGAATTTATCTGTAAAATTACTGGAAAGCATTTTGCTCTGTGTGTGTGTTTGTATTTTACCCTTGCATAATAAAAATTCAAAATTTCCCCACCAGTCAAGGCAAATGAACTGCTTTAGAGTCATATAGCATTCTTTTCCTTTTGGGTAAGAGCATATCCCAGTTATTTTTTTATTGGATATTCTTCACCAGATTTGTTTTATTAAAGACACAAATATAAGATCTAAAAATACTGTGAGGAAAGTTAACGTTATTAATTATTTGTCATTACAATTTTTTCCTTTGTATAATGATTACTAATAACTTTTGCTCAATCTGGAATTTTTTATCCCCTACCAATAGCTACATGATGCAAGAGTCAGACTTCCAGACCTAGAGTCAGGAAGATTTGAATTCATATATAGCTTCCCATATTTACTGGCAAGTCACTTAATCTTTACCTGTCTCAATTTCTTTATCTTTAGAATGGAAGTGCTTTCTATCCAAGGTTATGGAGGCTAAAATAAGTATTTGAAAAACCCTTGGCAAACCTTAAATATTATATAAATGCTAGCTAATTTTACTAAAGATAGTCACTAAGATTGGGATTTTCATTTGTTGCTTCAGACAATGACTCCACTGTAGCCAGATACATAGGCACTAACTAACTATGTGGGTTCTGGAAATCAAAATATCCAATTCCAACCCTAAGATGACAATAGAAATAAAGTATCCATAGTGAGAGAGGTTATGGTCTTGGGGTATTGAATCCTCATCCAGATTTTTGCATTGTATCCTATGTGCCATTGATGAATCTGAGTCTATCCAGGGGAGGTTACCCAGAATAATGCAGGTATTCCAAATCATTCCATTTAAGAGAATTGGTTGAAATGACTGTTTAAGTTTAGAAGGCAGAATGAAGGTTTAATAAAGACATGTGTCAGTCTAAAGGTTTGGAAGGTAACCATACTGAAAGTAGAATTAGAGTGAGTCTGCTTAGCCACAGCCTAATAGGTCAGTCAGTCAAAAATATTTCTTAAACCTCTACTGTGAGAAGCAATTATAAGTTCTGGAAATAGAAAGAAAGACAGGTTGATGATAGAGTTTAGGATACTTTTAACTTTGAGATTTGGGTATTCCATGTTTTGCAACCATAGGGATTATTTCATTCTCTGCATTTGAATCTCCAGTCCTTAGTAGCCAAGTACATAACAGATTATATTTTCAAATAGCAGAGGCTTCTTGATTGATTGATGAAGTGCCCATAGAAGAATATTACTTTTAGAAAGATTCATTTTTCTTTGTCTTGAACGATTTGCGATCATTGAAAGATATGCATATTATGTCTTTATGTATATATGTTTAATAATCTACCTAAATATATGGGAAGGGAAAGTTGATAGACAGCCAGCCTTGAAGTCAATAAGGACCAAGAAATCTTGCCTCTGATTTATACCAGTTGTATAATGAAATCATGGTACTATTCCTTTTTTTATCCATTGCTTTCTATATCTCCCTCTTTCTCCTTTGATTTTCTTTCTCTCATTCTCCCTTCTCTCCTCCCTCCTCTTTTCTCTTTTCTTTCCCCCCTTCTTCTCAATCCTCTTTAAATCTTCCCATCTCTCATTCTCTCTCTACCCCCCTCTCCTTCTGTTCTCCTTTCTTACCATTCTCTGTTTTTCTTTCCTCTTTTCTCTTTCTCCTCCAAGTTTCCCTCTTCCCCATATATTTTTATGTATGTGTGTGAATACATACTCCACCGGAGCACACTTTTGTGACTTTGTCATTAAATGCATTTCTGAACATTCAAATATCAAAGTGTTTTTGTTACTTTGAGAAAAATTATATCTAAAAAGTATGACTAGCTAATTCTCAAGATTCATGGTACCTTCTAAACAGAAGTGGTCTGGTTTTAAGATCTACTCAATTTCCTAAGAGAATATTTCTGGATGTTATAGAGTAGGAGGGGTCCTTAGACAATGGGTATCAAAAAGACCCTGAATAGAAATAAAATATTAGGAGCAGTGGCCGTGCCTGTAATCAAAGTGAGCCTGGCTTGAGCAAGTTAATTTAACATCTTTCAGCCTCAGTTTACTCATTAGTGAAATAAATTAGGAAGACTAGATGATCTGAGTTCCTTCTAATACTCAGTTTATGATGCTGTGCTGAAATATAAAAGGTCAGATTTCGACTGAATATGAGGAAGAATCTTTAATGATTAGAGCTGCTCCAAGTGGAAATGGGTATTTTGAGAGATAGTACAGGAGATTTATGCTTTAGGAAATGGTTGCATTAAATCTTTGAAGTCCTTTCCAACTCTCACATACATGGCTTGAAAAGTTTATAATAGGTGATTACTATGGTCCAAGCAATAACTATTATCTGCCTAGTAAGTGGAGAGGATGGAGAAATCAACCAAAGATGAAGCTAACACCTTCTAATTGGACAAAGAAGGCAGTCACAAAGCTGCTGGTAGCATTTTGAGGAGAGGAATGTGTGTATAAAATATGTGTGTGTGTGTGTGTGTGTGTGTGTGTGTGTGCTGAGTGTTGATTTTGGCAGCATCCTTTTGAATAGATTAAAGAGATGAGGATGGGGGGATGCCATGGCAGTTGGAAGGGCAGGAAAGAGGTAACATTAGACATGGCAGAGATGTCTAGTTCCTGAACAAACAGTTTTTCTCTGGGGAGAGAATAGAAAGGTTTTCTATGTGGTTGTGTTTGAGACAAGCTCCCTATGCAGGGAAGTGATGCATAAGGCAAATGTGTTTATGGATGAGGGGCAGGGAGAAGGGAAGGGAGACTCATTCTGTCTTTCCTCTTTTGATGTCATACCCTGAGCTTGTTCTGTTCTCCACACTTATTTCTAAGTCTCTGACACACTAAGTTTACTCTCATTGTTTCTGGCAGTTTTCTTATGGCCTGTTTCCTAATCCATTCTTATCTTTTTTTTTAAAGGTTTTATTGATATTAAGATGTTGTTTCTGCCTTCCTAATCTCCTCCAACCCCACACCCCAGGCTTCCCCCTCCGCCCCCTGCCTTTGTTTACTTCCCTGGCAATATGCTTTTCTTTGGAGTAGAGGACGTGTTCTCCCTGGCAGCTGCCTGTCAGAATCCGGCTGGAGCACCTTATCAGCTCAGTTACAGACATGTGGTGACAACAAGGTGGGAAGGCCATGAATCTTTGATACACACTGCTAGCAAGATAGGAGCATGCATTTAATTGAAATTTTGCTTCCTATGATACCATTTGTAGCAAGAAAAGCTTCTCATCTGGACTACCTTTTTAAAATGAGCTATATAAAAAACTCAAACCTTGAGTCTGATCAGAGAAGAATTGAATAATATAACCATTCACTTTATGGGCTCCAAAGCCAGCTACCACCCCTTCTTTTTTCTCATTTGTCTGTAGGTGATAACCCTGAGAGCTGCCCTTGGCTGCCCTTGGATCCACAGCTCTTCCCTAGGACACTTGAGACAAACTTGCTTCTTAGACCCATAGCTGCCCTCGAACAGAGTTGATGAATATTCATCTCTGGATTTTTGCACATATATGATTTCATGATTGGGGGTGTTCCCTCCAGCAATGCATATTACGGTCCATTCATGACCTTTGTGACTCTCATTTCTATCTACTCCCAAATCCTCCATAGGGGTCCATCCAAGTTTTAGAGACTTTCTCTTGATGTCATACCATGCCAATTTTAATACATATAAAAGCCATTCGAAAGAGGAATGTGTGGTCTCAGTGGTAACTACATTGCTATACATTGCCAAGGGGAAGGTGGATGATGACTTGGTTTTCAAAGCCATGTTGAACTAGCTGACCTCTGAGGTTCTTTCATACTCTGACTTTCCGAAGCCCTGCAACTTGAGCTTTCAGTTTTAAAGTATACTACAAAATGACCATCATTAGAACTCCATAGCACTGGGAAAGCAAAATGAAAAAGTAAATCAGGGTCCTTGAAGAGAGTTTCTGGACACTGAGCCAAGGTAAGAAGATTAGCATTGTATAAATCTAAAGAAAATAAAAACTGGGGAAAGGATACATGATATAATGAATGTCTATGGGGAAAACTAGTAATATAGCAGGAAATCAGCTTATCTCACCTCATATATACACTACAATGAAAGCAAGAATGAAAGATAGCAGATGGGTGGCTTATGTTCACTGATAATCATAAAGTATTAAAAATCCCAAAAGGTTTATACTGTATTGGGTGGATTTTCTATGGACATTGACAAAAAATGGATAGGAGGAGTACCCATACCAAGGGAATAACTATTGAATCACGAAAGGAAATTGAGGGGAGGTTTATTTTTTTAAATCTCTAAAACAAATGGAAATATCGGAATGAAGCTATATGAGCTCTATATAATATAAAAGGAAATTACAAATATAATTTCAGAATCCTATTTTGACATTGTAGCACTCTAGGGTTATGGTATATACATATATAAAAATATATATCTTATATATAATCTATATAATACATTATTATAGAATATTTGATATATATCAAATATTGCCATAATAAAATAGTATAATCAAGATAAAGAGAAAAAGGAGACTGGGAAAATATTTATGGAAAATGTAACAGATCAAAACTTAACATCTACCATATATATCAAATAACATCTACAGTACAAAAGAATCCCAACTTTTAATAAAGTTTGTCTATCTCTAATTGAATTATGAATGATAAAACACAAATCAAAAACACTATTTAAAAAAAATGCTCACCCATGTTGAGAATCAAAGATTATGAAAGAATTTTTGAGGTTCCACCTGAAGTGCTTCAAATTGACAAAAAAAAATGGCTAATGACAAAACTGGGAGCTAGAAATGTTTTGGAGAAACTAGTCCACTCTTATATTGTTGATGAAATTGAAATTATGGGGGTGGCTAAGTGCACAGTAGATAGAGCACTGGCCCTGGAGTCAGGAGTACTTGAGTTCAAATCCAGCCTCAGACACTTAATAATTACCTAGCTGTGTGACCTTGGGCAAACCACTTAACCCCATTTGCCCTGCAAAAAAAAAAAAACCTAAAAAAAAAATGAAATTATATGGAATCCATTTGGAAAGCAACCTGGCAACAAAATGCAAAAGTGACCAAAATAATTAGCTCTTTTGACAGAAGAAAGTAATTATTAGGGATATTCATTGCGAACTTTATCAAAACTTTACAAAAGGAACTTTTCTGTTCAAAGACACTTAAAGCAGCATTTTTTTGCAATTGTAAAACAAAACAAAATGAAAAACTGAAAACAATCTAAATAAATGTACAGTCTGTGAAGGGTTAAAGAAATTTGTGATAAAATTTAATACATTAGAATTCTATAACTGGATGGGAGGCAGCTGGGCTTAAAATTTTCTTGATATCTGGGGCAGCTTATGCCATAACTTCCTCTACCAGAAGAGATAGAAAAGCATCTGTTCTGCTAAGTATGGTCTTAGAGAATGTCATGAGAATTGGTTGTTGTTGTTATGCAGATAAAGAGAAAAAGGAGACTGGGAAAAATATTTATGGAAAATATAACAGATGAAAACTTAACATCTACAATACAAATTCCAGGACTCCATTTGGGGGTTTCTTGCCAGAGATACTAGAGAGATTTCCCATTTTTTTCTCCAGCTCATTTTATAGATGAGGAAACTGAGGGAAACAGGGATAAGTGATTTTTTCCCAGGGTCATACAGTTAGTAAGTGTCTGAGGCCAGACTTGAATTTGGTGTTTCTGCCTCCAGGACTGGCACTCTATCCACTGTATAACCTAACTGCCTGGCCTGGGAGCATTGAGAGCACATGTCAAAGGCAGGACTTGAAGCTAGATCTTCCAAATGTTGAAACTTGCATTCTCTCCATTACCTCATACTTCCTCTTTGTTACACTTGCATAGTATTAGTAGGAACATAAATCTGGGAGGCCCATTATTGGGCTTCTTGATCCTCAGTTTTCCCATCTGTAAGATGAAGAGATTGAATTACCATAGAACAATTGAAGATAGTGGTGGATAGAATATTGGATCTGGATTCAGATTTCACCTCAGACACTTACTAAAATCTGTTTTCATTCTAACCGATCAGTCCATGAGCCTTATGCAGAGTGAAGAAGACAGATGAAAGAAGAAAGAACTGAATACGACTGCATAAAATGGTACATTTGTAGGGATAAATAACAGATAGGCAGAAGGGACTTGGAATGACTCGAGTTGAGACAGGCATTTATTTGTTAAAGTCTATTAAAGTTTAGTTATAATGTAAATTTTATTGATTTTATTGATCTCTAAAGCTAAGCTTAAATAAACAGAACAAAGAGATGGACAGATTGTTATGCTGTGGTGGAGAAGAAATATTCTTTAATGTTTTCAATGGCCATATAAAAGCTAATTAAAACATAATCCATTGCATAAATAAATAAATGTGAATAATCTAAAGCTGTGGTCTTTTCTTCCATTCAAGTCACTTACATGGAGCCACTGTCTTAAAAAAAGCAAACCAATAACTTTGTCTATCTGAAAGCATATTTTTAAGAATTGATTTGTTATAAGGGGAAATAAATTTTCTCCTTCCCTCTCTCATATTCCTTTGAAAAATATAGTCCATCTTGCTGTCTTTGATAGTTGTTAGCACTAATATTTTCATATCACCTAAGGCTTACAAAGCACTCTATATCCAAGAGATGTTTGAGGCAGATGATGAAATAGACAGTTCCCATTTTACAAAAAGGAAACTGAGGCTATATATCTTGACTGTTATTCAATAGTGACACCTTTCTGAGATTGTTATATCCCAAGTTTCACTGAAATCTGATTTTAGAGTTTCATTTCAGCAAAATTCTGGAATTTAACAAGCCCTTCCAAATAACCAGAGGAATATCTTGAAAAGTGAATTTAATGAATATCTTGCCTTACATTTATTTAAATGCTTTTATAAAAGAAGAGATAAAAAGAAGCATAGCAGTTTTTATTCCTCCTCATCCCATCACTCTGGAGCCAAGCAAACCTCTTTTGTCTTTTGCACAGTTCTCCCTCCTGTTTTGTTGTTTTTCAGTTACTTGCAATACAATAAACATGAATCAAACATGTTTTATTTAACTAAATAAAAGTAATAAATAAAACACTGTATTGCTTCTTTGTCTAAGCAACGTTTTCCTGAGATTTGAGAACCCCCAGATCAATTTGTTGGTGTCTATTAAACTACTGGTGTTCATTTGGATCACATGTACCATTTCTAAATAAATAAAAGTAGAAATCTAATGAATATGGCTGGATATTGTGCCACATTGGAAAAATTATGAAGTTTCTTAAAGATCTCTGGAATTTCTAAGCACTGTAGTTAAACCTGCCGCTAGGGTAGCTGAATATTTCTGTGTAATTCTCTGTGAAGTATAAATTTGAGTGTGTTGGGTATGCTGGAACTAAGATTTTCTAGAAAGTTGTTTGGTAAATGATTATTCATTCTGGCTAAAGAGAAGGAACCATGTTCTCAAATTTATGATAAAGGCACAAAACCCAACATATTTGAGTTTTATCCTTGTGATTGATTATTTAATAAATTATAAACCTGACAGGTTATGAATTCAGTAATGAAACGTAAGAGAAAAGTTTTCAGAAACAGAAATTGAGGATACAGAACTTGTGAGCAAGATGCAATTTGATTGATTGCAATATGCCCACTGGGGCTTAGCAAGCTTCCCTTTAAAATGTAATTATCTAGTCAGTTTATATATTGTGTTCTTTTCTGAATATATCAGTCTCCCTTTACCTACCCAGAGAGCTCTCCTTTGGAACAAAGTTTAAAAAAGAAAGGACTAAAACAGTTCTGCAAAACCAATGAACATATTGACTGAGTCTGACAGTGTAATTTATATTCCAAAATCATAGTGCTCCATAGTTTCAATAAAGACAGAGTACATTTTCTCAACTCCTTTCTGGGACCAGATTTAATCATTAAATTTATACAACATTCATTTTTATGTCTTACTGTTTCCATTTACCTTGTTGCAGTCATTGTGTATATATTTTTCCATGGTTCTGTGTACTTTGTATCAGTGCAAATGAATCTTCCTATGTTTTTCTTCACATCCTCCACATTCATGGTCTCTTATATAGTCATTGTCTATTAAATTTTCTTACCGTCCTCTAGTTGATGGAAACCAATGTTGTATCTAATCTTTTGTTGCCACAAAAATATGATGCTTTATCTCTAACTTTCCTGGCTAATATGTCCAGTAGGAGAATTAGCAAATGTATTCTTCTAGCACATCAAGCATAGGAAGGGGGAGAACAATTGGCAAAGAAGGGAATTAAGTGTTTAGGAGAAAGGAATGATACTCATTTTTAAGAAGGACAGACTTCTACATGACTTGGGAAGATGGGACAGAGCCTTAACTTTGGGGGATTGGTTTTATTGTTGTGTTTCTATGCTTGCACTCATTTAGAGAATAGAAGTGATCTATCTGGTCAAGGGGAGCTATCCCAATAGTCACTTTTTGGAATCATACTATAGGCCTGAAGGGCCCAATCAGGTTTTTGTTTGATCCGGTTCTGCAGAAAATAGGTTGAGAGGGTTGCCTGTTATTTTTAGTTTCTGTATCATAAATTGCCAATCCTTGCTATAGACTTCTAAGTATGTGTTTGTATATATGTGTGTGGGTATTGTTTTGAGAAGTGAAACTCTATCATATAAGTGAAAACCGAATTATATTTTGGGATAATTTATTTTGAGTTGTTGTTATAAATCCTAAAAATGCTTCAGAGGGGTGTTTTGGGAAATGAGATTACCTCGTACACAAGGAGAAAGAATTTAGTGACAATGCGAGGAAAAGAATGGAACTCCTGGGACTATGTTTCTCCTGTAAAGTAATGGTAGAGGTGGAGGATAGTTCCTCTGATATGATTATGAGCCTTTGAAATGATCATTACTTCTCTTTCTATCATAGAATCACCAAGAAAAAAGTCATGGCATAGAAATATAATTTGCTTTTTTGCTCTCAATGATAGATCAGATAATGTAATATATACAGTATTCCTGAATTTCAGCAAAATCTCTTTAAATAGTCTTATAGATGGAGTGAAAATAGACAGATTGCACAATATTCCCCATTATTTGTATATTCATTATTCTGATACATGTTTATGGATTATATTTTATTTAGTTCAGATCTATCATTTTAATGGTTTGCAGAGTTCTTGTTGAAGAAGCTCTCTCTTCAATA
Source organism: Macrotis lagotis (assembly GCF_037893015.1). NCBI lineage: Eukaryota > Metazoa > Chordata > Mammalia > Peramelemorphia > Peramelidae > Macrotis > Macrotis lagotis. The sequence continues at coordinate 244,008,551 of NC_133660.1, forward strand.
AGGATGTCAACTTATAAAGTCAAGGATGATTTATTGTGCTGTCATATAATTTTCTTGGACTAATTATACTTATGATTTGACTTTATTGTGATAGCAAACATTATATATATATATATATATATATATATATATATATATATATATGACCAACATTTTGTTAAGCGTAAACTTCTTTTAATGCAGTTTATTTGTATTTTTCAAGATAAAGTCACAATGAGCCTTATGAAATTTTGCTTCCATTTTGGAGGGGATTAACTTTGTTGTCTTTTTTGTTATCATTTATCATTGAATCTTCTGTACTTAGGTGGGTTAAGAGCTAACTGAAAGACTAAAACCACAGAGTGAGGTTTATTAGAATGAGGTTATGCAAGAGGGGCCTATCTAATGGACTGCTACAAGATTGCACCTTCAGCCTTGTCCATTCGACATTTTTATTGATGAATTGGATGAAGGCATAGGTACAAGGTTATCAAATTTGCAAATGAAATAAAAAAATATGTTAGCTCTTATGCTAGGGAATAGAAGTGAGACCTAAAACAAAATTCTGATAGAGACCAGAAAGATGGACCAAATCTAAAATGAAATTTAAATGGGACAAAGTTTAGATGGTATGAAAAAGAGTGGGGCTAAATATAAAGGTCTTTACTTGGGTTCATTATAGCATCCACATGGATATAGAAGATAGGGAAATATGAGATTTAAGCACAGTTTACCTTAAAAAGAATGGGTATACAGGGGCGGCTAGGTGGCGTAGTGGATAAAGCACTGGCCCTGGAGTCAGGAGTACCTGTGTTCAAATCTGGTCTCAGACAATAATTACCTAGCTGTGTGGCCTTGGGCAAGCCACTTAACCCCATTGCCTTGCAAAAAAGACCTAAAAAAAAAAGAATGGCTATTTTAGTTGGCCTAGAAAATCAAAATGAAATAACAGTGTGACACAATAAGGAAGAAATCAATGTGATAACAGACTGTATCAATTGAGATATGATAATAATATTACAACTTTACTGCTCCCATAAGCTTACCTGCAGTTCTGATCTAGGTCCATTTTTAGGAAGGATGCTGACAAGTTAGGGTACCTTCACAGAAGGATAATCAGGATCATGAGAGAGTACCCAAAAATAGGGATCTATTTAAGAATTTGGAATTATTTAGCAAGGAGGAGCAGACTCAAAGGATTAACTGTAAAAATTTTCAAACATATACAAATACACCCAGAGGCATGTTTAGATTTGTTCTGCTTAGCTCCAGAAGGCAGAACTAGAGCTGAATAGATGGAAGAAACAGAAACATGGTGATGCAATTTGAAGGAAGACTTCCTAAAGGTTTTAGAGATGTTTAGAGGTAGCCTCTAATTGGGCTGTTCTCAGAGGGAGTGCAAGTCTAGAAGTCAGTGTAGGATAACAACTTGTCAGGGGTGTGGAAAGGAGGTTTAGACTCTAAGCATGGATTGGACCACATGATCTCTGGCTGCCTTTTCTTCTCAGGCATTTTATGAGTTTGTACCTTTTTGTTTTAGAAAATGTTTTCTAATTTGAAAGTATGAAAACTATGATAATACCTGCAAGCATCAATAGAGTCTGGTTATCACACATACAAGGTCATACACAATTGAGAAGCATTTAGAAAACCTACTGTGTCCCAAGCAACAATACCAGGTATTGGGGTGCAAAGATAAGTGGAATGATTCCTTCTTTCAAGGATCTCTTAGTTAATGAGGGGGAGAAAATGAATATTATATGTAAAGAATATAAATGAGACAGTCAGGTAACAAAATAGATAGAGTACTAGACATAGACTCAGGAAGACCTGAGTTAGAATTGAGACTCAGACACTTGGTAGCTATCCAGACTTAGAAACTATATGGCTCAGTTTCCTCATCTGTAAATTGGAGATAATCTGTAAAATGGAGATACCTACCTCCAAGATGAGATAGCTGTGAAATGATTTACAATTGGTAAAGCATTCTATCACTGCTAGCTTTTATTAACTATTTTATTATATATAGAATATATCTATGTGTTTGTAGTCATACATTCACATAGTGTTATAAAAGTCTTCTTGGAACTCACACTTTCCATTCACATAGACATAAATACACAAACAGTATGTGTGTATGTGTATAAATATTTGAATGTTTATATATGAATATTGAAAAGCATGATAATAACTTTCATTGGCAACAGGGACTCTAGTCATCACATACACAACTGACAAGCATTAATTTAGCACCCACAGAAGATATGGATCAATTTATTCTTTTAATTAACTAAGGATTTTGACCCTGAGTTCCCAAAGGCTAAGGTAGCAGCATAATTCAAACAGTGGATGTCCCAGTGACTTGTTGGAATACATAGAGAACTTCATCCCCAACATGGTTCCAAGGTAAGAAGTGTTTGGACCCCAGCAAAGACCAAAGATCATGTAATGCTCATAGGAGTCCTGAATGATAGCACGGAGTCTACTGAGGAAGAGTTAGAAAACAATTTGCTTTCCACTGTTATTATTGATATTCATTCTGTGCTTGAATTCTCAGTAAATAGAGCTTGGGGAACATGATTACTTTTTTGTTGATGATTCAGTAACCTGTAGTGCTTCAGAATATTCATTATCACTGTATTGTCTTATGGGGGGGACCTAAAAGGTGTAGTATTTAGGAGTAAAAGTAAATTGATCTCAGGATATCCCTATAATTTATTTTTTCTCTTTTTAAAATATATATATATATATATATATATATATATATATATATATATCTGTGACCCCCCTTTGTAAAATGAGATTACATGGGGATAGAATTAATGAATTAGGTTTTCTCATTATAATTCCTCTAATGCATATATACATATATTTGTATAAAATATACATACATGCATATATTTTATTTCTTGACACATATATCATGTGAATATATACATAGGCATATATGCAAATCTATATATGGAGAAAGGGACATTTATTAAAGTCATTGTGCTAAGAACTTTTCAGATATTATCTCATTTGATCCTCACACCCATCATGGGTGGTAGACCCAATTATTACTCCCATTTCACATATGAGAAAGCTAAGGCAGAAAGGGATATGCTCAGGAATATATAGCTAGGGAGGTATATAGGATTTTAGTGACTAATAGAGTCATTTTGAGTCAAAAGGGTGACAACAATAACCAAAAAAGCTAATGTGATATTAAAATGTATTTGAGACATATCATCCAGATCCGGGGAGTATACGCACCAGAGCCCTCAACAGAACTGGATTGAATTTGAACTCAGGTCTTCCTACCTCTGGGCCTAGCACTCTATTCACTGCCACCTGGTGTCTTCTCTAACATTTGGGTAGATCTGTGTTTGAAGCCATTTAGAAGTCCTCTCAGACAGTGCAGATGGTTGGTTCATAATACATAACTCAACCCACATTCTTCCATAATTTTATCACAAGGTATCCATGTGCTGAGTATCTTTCTCTTGACATTTTCAGGTTAATAATGAAGCATCTGCATTATCCAAAAGCATGTCCTTTATAATCACTGCATGACTGGACCATTTCATTTTTAACAATTGAAAAAAATAATCCACATATATATTCATATTTTAATATCCCTTTAGGACATGTGTATGAATGTGAATGAGTATATCCACACACTTTCTTGAAGTGTGATTTCCATTTACACATGAGTCTTATTCTTCGCAGACCATGTGGCCAACTATCCACCTGCCATCTCTGGATGTGTAAGTATCACAAAATAAAGGATATAAATTTTGAACAAGAATACAATGGTAATGCTCTGGAACATAGAAGGCACAAAGGAATTTGCATATTCTGTGTTGTTACATTTTCTGAAGGTGCCTCTTCATTTAATGACATTTGTTCTGTGTCTCTTCAGTCATCTTAATTGTGTATATTTCTATGGGATGTATTGAGCCATCCATGCTTGGTAAAAATGGGCTCCTGTATGTAAGGGTGAATTGGATTTTCTTTCCCTGATTGTTTTCATGCTAGACCCAATTTTCTCAAAAAAATTATTTTCAAATATTTTTAACCTTTGCATAGTCACAATTTGAAAAAAGTTATAAATTGCATATAAGAATGCTAGGTATTGGGGGTGGCTAGGTGGCGCAGTGGATAGAACACCGGCCCTGGAGTCAGGAGTACCTGAATTCAAATTCGACCCCAGACACTTAATAATTACCTAGCTGTGTGTCTTTGGGCAAGTCACTTAACCCCATTGCCTTGCCAAAAAAAAACCCTAAAAAAAAAAGAATGCTAGGTATTATTGCTAACAAGTATTTGGTTCTTCCACTCATTCAAAAATGTTATCAAGTTCTTCTTTTCAATATTGCTTCTTTTAACTCCTTGGTGCTGTTTATCATTCAGTAGGACTGCCTCCACTAACATTTGCATTAGCTTAAAACTTCTTCCTTTTCAAAGTGCTTAACTGGTTGCCCAACATTTAAATTAATTCTCAAAGTATGCATTAAGTGCCCACCACAATGGAAGTACTATGAGAGTTATTCAAGGAGTAAGGATGTGAGACTATTTTTTCTGTTCAAAAGAATTTATAATCTAAGCATTACCCAACAGCACATGGGGAAAAATATTTCCTATGCATTTGACATATGAAATATATTTTACAAAATATATATTATTAAATATATACTATATATACTTTTAGTATAGTATATACTATATATGCTATATATGTGTACTATATATACTCTGTATATGTATATTATATATTATAAATAACCTATATACTGTAATATAATAATTATATCTATAATATAAGTATATATATTTTAACTTATGTATATATGCATTAACTATATCTCTACATGTGTATATAATAATATTGAGATGTATATATGCATACGTGCCTACATAGATACATGCATACATACTCTGTGTCAGCAATTCTGAGCAATTAGCTGTGTTCTCTTTGTCATATTTTAACCTCCATGGATCATAAAATTTCACTTTCTTAGCCTTAGGAAATTAATTTTTCACTGACAGAGTAAGAAAGACTGTAACAAAACATTTAAAGATTCTTGTTTAGATAGAATTTTAATAGACAAAAATCATAAAGGAATGCAAACTCTGCAACAGAGACTATTCTCAATAGAAGACTAAGGACATCAGAGGAGTGAAGTTTCAGTCTGTCAAATGTTTTTGTCAAATGTTTTGGTTTTGTTAAAGAGGTTAAATAAAACAATAATTAGAAATGTAATTTATTATGCCTCTATGAATCTTGCTTTAAATAATCATATTGAAAAATTAGAGCTCAATAGTCAGGGAGAAGTTTAGGGCCATTAGAAAAGTTTCATAATTTACCCTAAGTCATATACCCTTTTGTCCCTCTATTTAATTCTGGTTTGAATTCATTGTTTCTTCACAGCATCTAAGAAACACATCACTCTCTCTGATGAATGAGCACTAAACGTTTTTTATCTGACTCCATATTATAATCTGTTGAGTGGTTCTCAAACTTTTGTTTCTTTTTTTAAATTATTTTAAGTCTTAAAAATTTATTGAGGATCTCAATGAGGATTTTTTTAAAATGTAGGTTATACTCATGACATTTACCATATTAGAAATTTAAGCATATTGATATTATTATAAAAATAGTTTTGATTTCATAGACCTCTTGAAAAGGTCTCAGAGAGCCTGAGAGGTCCCTGAACCACACTTTGAGAATCACTGGTCTTGACAGTAGATATTCTTCTCTACTTTTATTTTTTCACTATGTGGATCATTAAGACCACTCTTGGTTAAGGATCTTGTCTGGGGACTTCCACAGTGTTCTCTGACTTAATGTACCAGTATAATTTCATAAGAAAACAGGAACATATGGAGGACTTCATCATGTATGAGGATTGCTTCCTAAACTTATACATTCCTTTAGAGAAAAAGGTTCATCTTTTCAATAGTAATAATTTTCTTTTGTCATATAGTCATCAGGTGTGTGTGGGGGAAATGCTATTATCTTTAATTATAATTTTGAATATCTAAATTCATTGGTCATGGCTATTAATATGACTGAATGGGAAAATATGATAACTCTCAGCCATTAAGAAGACTAGTTTTTCATATCTTGAGGTGTTGAATGATGGAAAATGTCAATTGCACAGCAAATACTCAAAAACTAAGACATATAAAGGGTGGGAAACTTTACATCACTTAAAACATTCTACAAGTAAAAGCCTGGTTAAGTAAGGTGAGCTGGGCATGGTGGCACATACGAGTAATTCTTGCTATTGGGAATGCTAATGGATCACTTAATTGAGTGATCAACTCAATAACTTAGTTGTGCTAATAATTCTGGCATGAATATAGTTAGACTCTGAGAATGGAGGTCCAGCAGATTAGCAAAGGAAGGACAAATAGCACAAGTCAGGAAAATCAAGCAGACAAAGTTTCTTTACTGAGAAACATTAGGATTGGGATGAAGAATGATAGCTGAATTTCTGAGGAGATAAGGAAATGCAGCCTGAGAGGTGGTGGAGTGGGGTGGGGAGAACAGGAAGAAAGCCAAGATAGACAGAAAGACAGAGAGGAAGAGACAGAGACAGAGAAGAAAAACTAGAAATTCTTGAATAGTAGGGTATATGAAATCCATTTTCTTATACTTTTGTGAATATTGGATTTTCTCTGAATGGTTTAACGTCTGTAAGCTACTTTCACAAACACTTTCTTAGCCTTTGGCAGACCCCCTGCAAAACAATTACTTTCGCCAGCTGTTTCCAATCCTGGGATAATCATCCTAACATTTGATATCCCAAATTTGTCCATCTCAGTACTGAGTGTCAGTGGACAAATTGAACATTTCTGTCTTGTTCAATTTCATACTTTAAGCATATTAATCACTATATTTAACCCCCCCCCCAGTACAATGTTGTTTCTCCCCCCACCCCCATACTGTCTTTCTAAACTGAGGAAAAACTCCTGTGACAGATAAATGGTGATGGGGATGAAGGAATCATGGTTCGATTTCCAAAGAGAGCAGAACAGGGTCCACAAGGGCACTGAGTGACCGGTGTATGATAGAGAGATTTGAAAGGAAGGAGGGAACCTCAAGGACACAGTAGTATCCAAAATAAATTGCTGACTTACTAAGTTTTCTAAGGGCCAGTCTACTTTCTTCTTTACTGTTTCTTCATATGCAGATCAAGAGAACTCAAAAGAAAATTTTAACATTTCCGAGGTTAAATAGCATTTCTTCCAGTTCAACACCCTTTGCCACTTCTGGTCCTAGATCTGATGGAGAAAGTAGTTAAAACTAATTAACTAAAATGAGTCTTGAGGATTAGCGATGAGAAATGACCTGAGCTCATTAGCACCAATTATTAAAAGCTAACAGCTCTGAGAATCCCAGTCCTTCCTGTCTTTACAATAAAAAAACATGTAGTGCTTCACTGGGAAGGTTTCATGTGTTTATTCAGTTTAGAAGTTCTACAGGTAAAAGGACCAAGCATAATACAAATTAAGCATATTATTTTTATTTTCATGATCATGAAATTGAGGGTTGCTGGTTAGATAGTTTTAGACAACAGGGGAAATCTTAACTGACCTCAGATGTACAATATCACATCTCTCCTTGAATTAGGCATTGTACAATAGAATAATAAAATAATTTAGAACCTCAGAGAAACAGAATTCATAATTCATATCTTGTATAGACTGACCCTTGTACAATATTTCTCTCTTTCACATCCCTAACATCTGGTCATCTAGCCTTCACTCAACACCTTTCATGATGGGAAACTCACTGAGCTTTAAGGCATCACATTTGTTCTGAGGCAGCTCTCACTTTAAGAAAAGTTTTCCTTCATGAAATTTAAATCTACTTTTAGTTCATTTCCACCACTGATGTTTTCCATCCTCTGAGGAGGGAGGGTGAGGGGGAGTCCAACGTAATTTCTCTGGGGAAACTTTTAGAAAATCTGACTATTTAAATTATATTCCTCTTAAATTGGAAAAAATCTTTGTTTACCTTGAACACCAATGAGAACACTCAGTTAGCCAACCTTATTTGTCTTGGTTACAGTTCATAAATAAAGATAAATGATAACAATATAGTGACTTTACCAATAAAAATAATAAAACCTATAGAAGGTATAGAAGCTTGCATTTAAGTTTCTGGTGTCATGTTGCCATGGAATTAATTAATTAATGACATGGTTCCCTAGCTGGCTTAATGGGATATCCGAGGGAGCTGACTGGAACCGAAGTAAGAGTCCCAAGGGAGGGTCTTCAGGGATTATGGGATTGGATAAGAGGAAACAGTTTTTCTGGGGTAATGAAAGAAGTGCTGATTTTGGAATCATCTGAGTTCCAATCTTGGTTCTATTACTACATGTGTGATCATGGATATTCAGTTAGCAAATACCTTTAGCCTCAGTTTTCTCAACTGTAAGACTGTTGTTAATGTTGAGTTGCTTTTGGTCATATCTGGAGTCTCTGTGACCACATTTGGGGTTTTCTTGGCAAAGATACTAGAGAAGTTTGTCATTTCCTTCTCCAGTTTATTTTACAAATGAGGAAACTGAAGTAAACAGGGCTAAGTGACTTGCCTCCAGTTACAGAGTAGTAAGTATCTGAGACTGGTTTTAAACCCAGGTCTTTCTGACTACAGGCCACATAGTTGTCCTGACATAGGGTTAAAAAAATTCTTTATAAGATCTTTTCTTGAATCAAATACTATATCTTCAGAAAATAGAAGCACTATTTCTACAAATTTCCAGTGACTTCTTACCTTTTCTCCACCTCTCTGAAACTACAACAAAGACTACAATGCCCAACAAAGCAACGCTTATGGATCATAGTCTGAAGGAAGCATGAGCTCATGTATAACCTCAAAAAGAAACTGGAAAACAACAATGAATATAATAAAGTAATGTTACCATTGTGGTGGCATCAGAACTATAGAAAAGAGTAACCTTTGCTAGGACAGAAGGTGGGATGAGTGGATGGAAGATGGGAACTGAATCTTTTCAGGACCTGGATAGTTCTTACTCTTTATGGAATTACAGCCTTCAGAATCTGAAGTCTTTGAAGTGTAGACTCTTCAAATAGTTAAAAGGCAGTATTGTATCAGAAGAATCTGGAGTCAGAGAATTGTAAGTTTGAATGCTGGCACAACCATTTAAAACCCTGGCAGAGTGGGTGATTTTTCTGTCTTTTGCCAAAATTGAGAGACTATGATCACTGTTTCAAGTGTAGATTCATCTCCCTGCTGTTGGGAAAGGTAAAAGGAATTGAGAAGAATCTCTTTACACTACAGGTAGATTTTGACAATGCAAAATTCCCTGAAGAAAAAAAGTGCATCTTCAATGGGGAAAAAAATGAATCTGAGGTGGAGGGAAAATTTGTCAGGGTATTAGAGGGTTATGCAGAGAAGAAGAGAGGGATAAGGAAAGTTGGATACTGTGTTTAGCAGCAAGAAATTGATTAGCCTCCCAAGATGGATAGAGTGGAACTACAGAAGCTGTCAGGTGAGAGATCATCAACATGGTATGTAGCACAAAGGGATGAGAGGGAACTGGTGCTTCATTCAGAAGGCCTGGTTTCAAGCCTGGCCTCCGATGCCAACAAATAACGTAATTTCACCTCATTGATAAAATAAAGAAGTTTGACTAGCTCACCTTAAAGACTTCCAATTTTACATATAGAATTCTCTGACTTGGAAGTTGGACAGACCACTTAATCTGCAAAATGTACTGCTATAGTATCTTTTTAGACTATAAATCTATCATTTGTATTCAGAATGCAATCATTCCTACATGTACCCAAGAATTTAATTTTATGAAGAAGGATTTCATTGCAATACAATTTGTTGCTTACTAAACAGATTTATATACACTGTGGGTCAAGTCATGTCCACCATAAAATAATAATCTCATAGACGTAAAAATTTGACATGCCATTTTATATAAAGGAGGCTTTAACCCTGTCTCTGAACTCTTGAATTCTTCAGGATGGAAGTTTTTTCAAGTGATTAAGATTCAAGATTCTAACTAGGACCCTGAACTTGACTTCTGACTTCTCTAGGTCTCTCTTCTTCCTGGCCTAACTAAAAATGAGTTCTTAAACAATCTCAGGTCATGAAACAAAATGAGCATACAAATTCATTGAACAATTGCTAATGTGAATTTTATTTTTCAGGAGATAGATTTGATTTCAAAAAATCAGAATGTACAAATTCTTTGTTTAAAATGGTATCATAAATATGGAGTGAGAAGTCTTTGAATTTGCTATAGCTCACATTTGAGATCAGAAAGTAAATTGTTAGTGGAAAAAATGCCCAAGCAAAGAAAAATATGGAAAAATTTAAATGCAAAAGCCTTAAGGTAGCAATCCAATTATATTGCTTCTCTCCACAGTCCTTTTTCCCCTCTGCAAAAGGCAGCTCTCACTACAAGGAAGAGAAATATATTTTAATTTGACAGCTGAAGCAACTCCCATTGCAAAATTAAAATGCATTTTGGCAGTTTCTTGAAATTATATGTTTTATTGAAAAGTACTATTTCATGATACAGTTGTAACCCATATCTGATAAGTGCCAGTAAATGGACAAAGGGATTCACACTTTCTTTCTGAATCAGTGAAGCAAAGAGCAAGAAATTGGAAATATTTTAAGTCAACATAGATCAACTCAGTTTAGCAATGACTAATGTAGTTTTTTAAAAAATAGAACAAGCTGATGATTTAAAGCTCCTAAGTGAGGTGCAAAAATTGACATTGGAGCACCCAGGTTTAGCACCTTTAACCAGGTTCTCCTGGATGACTTGAGGAAATTTATGGGTTTTTTCCCTCTATAACAGAGGTCTGATCAGAGAGCTTAGAATGCTTGCTCAAAGAAAAAAATTATAATCATAGATAAAACCCCTGGGCCATATTAGAAAGCTAATAGGGAATATCGAGGGCTCTCAAAAGGATAGAGGAGTTGAAATAAAATTCAGATTCCTTATTCAGATGGCTTCTCCTATATCTTTCCATAGTCTCTTTTAGCAAGGAGAAGCTAGCTGTATCAACAGGCCAACACCATATAAAGTGATATCAATCAATCAACACTTATTAATCACCCATTGTACTAAATGCTGAGGATATAAAAAGCCATGTAGTGGATAGAGTATTGCACTTAGAGTCAAGGTCTAGGTTCAAATTCTCCCTCAAACTCTTTTGAGTTATATGAACCTTTATTTCTCTGCATCTCATTTTTCTCAACTCTACAATAATGAAGTATACTAGATGACCTCTAAGGTTTCTTCCAGTGTTAAATCTATGATCTATCTATCATATCAATTCCTCTTTCCTGGTTTCTGAATTCACTATGCCTAAAGGTTTCCATTTAATTTTCAATAGACAGAAAGGTTGAAGCAGATATATATATATATATATATATATATATATATATATATATATATACTTAATTCAAACTTTTAGAAAGTTGGTATTCAGAGTAAGATAGGAAAAAATTGAAAATCATAATTAAAAAATACAGTAAGTCTTTGATTATCCAAAGGGTTGATGGAAGATGTGATTCATGGAATCTTCTGGTAATTTCTGGGTCGGTCATTCTTGATGTAAGTCCCTGTTGCTGAAAATATTTCTAAGTTTGTAATTCCACTTTCCTGTCCTTGTAAGAGGTTGAATTATTACTTGATGACTGAGGATCCTGCAAATGTTCATTTTCATTGTCAATGCAAGTCACTGAAAGATTTCTCCTACTTCATGCTTTGGTTGAGATTCTCAGTGCCCCTCTCTTTAAAAAACAACAATAAACTCTTAGGCGTGCTTATACTTCAAACTGTAGTCAATTGTCACCCTTTAGCACCCAATATCCTACCTATCTTCATTTCTTTATTATTGGCAACAACTCCACAGACACGCCTTCCGTCCCTTTTTCTGCCTTGTACCAGTCTTTTATCTTAACTGGTTTGCAAAATTCATTCTATAAATTGACTTTTCCCTCTAATCATTCCATTTTCCTTTTCTTACTTTCCTTACCTAATTTTTCCAATTGCCTTCTTTCTTCTTTTTCTCTTTGAATTTTTACCTTCAGGTCTTTATTCTTTAATCATAATTGATTAATTTTATTTATCCTCCTAGGGGACAGCTAGGTAGTGTGATGGATAGAGTGCTGAGCCTAGAGTTAACAATTCAAATTCAATCTCAGATATGAAGTAGCTGTGTGACTTTGGACAAAGCAGTTAACCTTGTGTGTCTCAGTTTATTCATTTGTAAAATCAAGCCAGAGAAGGAAATGGTAAACCACTCCTGTATCTTTGCCAATAAACCTCCAAAAAGGTTCATGAAGAGTAGGGCATGACTGAGTAACAAAACTTATCCTCCTTAATCTCCTTGATCCTTCTTTTCCTTTGAATTTTCACTGTATCTACAGATGAAGTTGGATCAGTATCTGGACTTAGAGATTGTTCTTTTTTCAATCCCTCCTCAATTTCTGCCTAATTTTTCCAAACTTTTCCTTTCCAAATTCAATTGATGATTTTCTTCATTTATCCAAAGCCCCCCAAACCATCCATATCGGTTCTTTCTTCTTAATTGGCTTCCAGGCCTTCTCTCTTCTTCCACTCTTACCAAAACTTCCTCTGGTAGAAGTTGGAAATATATAGATTGTGATGATGCTCTCTTTGATTTTCATAATACTGAACTGGTCTGACTCTCAGGTAACAAGAGCTATTAGGACTGCACTGGAAGTCTCAATTCCTTTCCATCTGGGCAAAGCTGCTGTTTTATTGGTAAATTCTACAAGAGCCAAGGGTCACATACAAAAAACCAAGTCACCAGTAGGACTTGAATGTGGGACATTCTGAAAAACTCTCTTAAAAAAAAGAATTGTTTAAAAAAATGAACATCTGCCTTGGAAAACATTGGAAGTAGAATTGGAAAGATCCAGATTGCAGACACATTACAGGTTGTATCTCTGCAGGGAGAGTCTGCCTTTCATGCCCATTGTTTTGAGGGCAGGTGTTTCTATCTTTCTTGAGCCTGTCCCTGAAGGCATTTTCTTTCCAAATGTGTATGGATTATGACGATGCTTGACTTTGGGCCAGTGTTTCACCTGCAGGTTGAACTGCAATCCTCTGCCTCTGTGCTGGGAAAGTTGGATCCATGTCAAACACGAACAGAAGCTTTGATTCACCGACCCCTGCTGCCTTATAGGACTCTACCAGAACAGGTCTTCATGCTTCTGTATATTTGTCACTTCCTCCCTTTTCTCTAATGTTTTCCTCCCTTTTCTTCTGCTCATTCTTCCTAGTCTCTTCCAAATCTGCTCCTTCCTAGTCTCCTCCTTCCCTGGTAATAGGGACACAGAGTTAGAGGCCATGGAATCGTCTATCCCCTCATTTTCAAAGGATGAAGCTGAGGCTTAAGGAGGTTAAGTACAAGTAAGCAGCAGAAGCAATAACCCAGGTCCTCTGACTTCAGAATCAGACTCCTACATGAATCTTAACTCTTTTCTACCTCCTTTCCCTTCAATTTCCTTCCTGGTATCCATTTCTTCTCCATCTTCTCTAAAAAAAGAAAACCAAGATAATTGTTTTTAAGATCTTTAAAATAAAACAAAGAGAGGAACACTATATATTATTTTTAGATTATAATACAATTATATATAATAGAAATATTATAAAGTAAGATATTATTTGATATATATTTAAATATAGGGAGCCACTTGAAATTTTAAATTATGTGACATCAGATCTATATTTTAGGAATATCAATTTGTGACTCTACCTTCCCCTGATCTTTTCTCTCTCTCTGTCTCTCTCTCTCTCTCTGTTTCTCTCTGTCTTTCTGTCTCTGTCTCTACCTCTACCTCTATCTCTGACTGTCTCTTTGTCTCTGACTCTGTCTCTGTCTATCTGTCTCTCTGTCTTTATGTCTGGTTTTCTGTCTGGCTTTCTGTCTGCCTCTACCTCTGTCTCTGTCTCTGTCTCTGTCTCTGTCTCTGTCTCTGTCTCTGTCTCTATCTCTGTCTGTCTCTCTGTTTCTCTCTGTCTTTCTCCTGTCTCTACCTTTGTCTCTGTCTCTCTCCAACCTCCAGTTTCCACTTCTGTTTACTAAGCAGAAAGGTCTGTGATTTCTTTGCCTTGCTTTCATGTACAGAAATGTAGGGCTGAGTTCACAAACCGAATAGCCTGCCTCAAATTTTCTACACCACTTAGGAGACCTGAAGTGAAATCATTCCCCTTCAGCCAACCTGACAAAATTGACTTTTTCTGTGTGATGCTAATCAGTCTGGGAGAACTTGAGAACTGACTTACTTCTTTTATTCAATATAAGGGCAGAGAACTTCCCTTCTTGCAATTTTTTTTGTATTAATTAATCAATTCAAACAAACAAAAGTGTCTATTCAAAGATCATTTGTTGTTGTTGTTTTTAATGCACCACTTTGCATTTGGTACCTAAATATTAATTAATGTTATTTTCTGAGTTAATGAAAATTGTAATGCATTTCATAGGTTTGAAGTGATTTTCAAAGGAGATAATAGATTTTAAAGGCTTTGCAATTCTTATAGCTTTATTACCTATTATTACTATTATTCTGTAACATTGGCAGAATCCTCTGTTATTGCCTCTGATAGCACTGATTTTCACTGGCAAATGCTTCAATACAGATGCAAAAAGAAGACAAATCCTGGGAGCCTTAGGCTACATTAATAGCAGTGCAGTACTATCACATGATTGTATATTAACTTATACAAATTGAACTTTAGGAGTTTACTTGAAATAAGAAATACCCTGGCCATCCCCTCCCTCCCTCCCAATAGCACTCATTGCTCTGCCTAGCAACATTTACTGAGCCATTTATTGAGGTTCAGAATTTGGAATACTGGAATATAGCCTTCTCTGAACATTCTGGTCCTTCCTTCCTTCCTTCCTTCCTTCCTTCCTTCCTTCCTTCCTTCCTTCCTTCCTTCCTTCCTTCCATCCTTCTTTCCTTCTTTCCAACCTTCCTTCCTTCCCTTCTTCCCTCTTTCTTTTCTTCTTTCTTTCTTTCCTTCCTTTCTCTTTGTTCCCCTACAAAATAAGCAAAAAACCCTCATTCACAAAAAAATCCAGTCCCTCATTAGTCCCAGTCCCCATCTTCTGGCATGCTCATACCTTGAGGTAATAAGATTGGTCCAGTCAGTCAATAAATATTTATTGTGCATTTTCTATACCATGCTATATTCTGGAAATGCAAATACAAGTAAAGAGAAATATAGTGCCTGCCTCCAAAGGGGGAAGATAACAAATAAAAGGGAACTGAAAAGGGGGTCAATGAGAGAAGAAAGAAAATGGAGAAGTATTTCCAGGTACAATGAAGAAGTCCAGAAGAGTCAGGAGCCTGACAGGTTGAATAGATGACTACCTGAGTGCTACCCTTTATATGGAGGCACTGGGAGGAGCTGCCCAGTGAGACTCCTGGAAGGGATAGGCCAACTGCGTGCCTCCTGTCTTGGCTACAGCCTTTATTATAGCAGTGAAATCTTTAGCCTGACCACTGAAGGCCCTATTTATGCTTAGGAACCCTTCTAAAGCTTTCCTCCTGACAGGAATCTAATGTGCCCTGGAGTTGCTGTTGGCTCTGAATTTCAGAATCGCTAAGTCCTTCCCTTGGTTTTATCTCTTTCTCAGCAATCCATCCTCCCTACTGTGGTCACTTGGTTGAATTGTGGGGGAGGAATTTTCCCCTTAAATTAGATTCTATCTGAATAGGAAAATAATGGCATGTCTAGTTAATTAAAAAATGGTTAGGGCATTAGTGAAGAAAGAAAAGGAATTAAATTTATGGCTGGAAGACATGAATTGTAAATGTGTGAGTATTGATGATGGCTTGTTATAAGAAAAGCTCCTTAACCTTGCTGCTTGCACCTTCTACTAAAGAAGGACTGCTTTCAGATGCAAATAATTCTTAAGCCAAGAAAATTAAAAGATTTTTAGAATGTATCTTTTTTTGTTATATGTGATTTTGATACCAGTCATCCTTATAAGATATACTTTATCTTGAGTGCAAAGATACACCCACTCCATGTTCTGGGGCACTCATTTCCCTTGGTTTCTATCACATTAATCTTTGTTGTTCTTCCTTCTACCTGCCAGGCTCTGTCTTGGATCCTCTTCTTTTTTCTTCTCTCTTTTGCCTCTCTCCTAGTGATGTCATCAGTCCCCATGTGTTCACTTATGCTTTCTAAGTAGATGACTTCCAGATCTATATTGAATTCTCTCTCACATTCAGTCTTGGTCCAGATGTGCCTGCCAGATGTTTTCATTTCATGTACCAAAGTGGGTATTTTCACCAAAATCTGTCCCTTCCCCAAGTTTTCTATTTCTATTGAGGGCACTACCATCCTTCTGGTTTGCAGGTTTACAAACTTGGAGATATCCTTGACTCTACCCTCTCTCATTCTCCATATCTTATCAGTTGTCAAATCTTATTGAGTCTTCCATCCAGCCCATTTTTTCCTCCCATTCCCCTTCTTTTCATTCAGACCTTACACATGGATTCTTCAAATAAACTGCTTAGGGTTGACCCATCACAAATTTATGAAGTTTGTCATTAGTACCTTCTCATCTTCCTTTTCTGCTTCCTATGATGGTACTCTGACATTCCCCACATGTTCCCTTCATTGGGTGTGGGGCCACCTTCTCAATTTCCAGATTTGGGATGAGCTTAGCCTTCACCAGTAGCCATAAACAGAACTGTAACAAGTAATTGTGACTCCAAGAGTAAGGGACATTGCAATTCTGAGGGAAGGTAGCAGGAAATAGACCCTAATCAACATTTTATTCATTATGTATAAGTCATAGAAGAAATAAGATAAATTCAAGAGGGAAGACTCTGAGACATGATGAGAAAGAGACCCTGGTATGCTATAAGGGGACTGATGAAGAGGCCCCTGACAGGATAGGGTCTGCATCATGGAGAAGCTAACTCAGGGGAATGACTGGAAAAACAAGTATGTCATCTGATAGATTTCATTGAAACTAATTATTTTTGCTACTTAGGTGCTAAACTCAGTTATTTCTACACTGATGAAAGAGTACAAGTAATGTCAAAGCAAAAATGTAACAGATTCAAAGTTTTTACAGGTTTAAAAAGACCATAATTTTATATTTTGAACCCTCCAGAGTTCAGTGCCTTGGGACAAAGTATCATTGCTCTACCCTAGTTCTGGCTCTGCCGAAAAATCCTCAAAAATTTGACCATCAACAAATGTATCTCTGAACTCCTTGAGGCCAAGAAAATAACATACAAAGACCCAAAGGACCTGGCTGGATACCTTGATTCAGAAGCCAATGTCTTCCCTTACCCACATTCTACTTCTCAAACCCAGATTCATAACACAAGAGGAAGCATACCTAAGTCATGGGACATTGCAGAATGGACTTTGGAGATTGAAGAGATCTAATGCTAATTTGCATAGATATCAATTCCTTGGAATCCTGGTTTTCCTGGTGACTCTTCAGATGGTCTGAGATGGATTTGGTTTCTTTATAATCAGCACAGAAGGCTGTCTTGTCCTGGTTCTTATAGTAGCAGCTTTATTGCCTCTTCCAGATGGAAGAGGCAGCTCTTGTTCAGGGTAGCCACAGGCATGGGGCATGACCCCTATGTGGCCTGTTGGCAGCCACTCCCAAGTGTTGCAGCTGCTCTCAAACATATGAGCATCTTCTGTGGTTGTGCCAATATTGAATTGACACTGCCAACACATAAAGAGAATCCCTTAGAATCCTACAAGAAGCTCATGTGCCCAGTAGAAGCCAAGGAAGGAGGGAATGTCAGAGCCACTGCTGGTCTTTTCTCAGTCTTCACTTTCTCTCTTTCCCTCTAGGAGGATTATCTATATACCAAATTAATATAGCTCTCCAGAAGGACTGATTTCTATGACTCAAAGATCCAGAGCAAATACCTTTCAAAGCATCTAAGAAAGAAAACATTAAGAGAACTTACAACTGGACTCATTTTTGAAGGATATTTTATAGTCAATTCTTCCCCTGTGCCCTTATTCTAGATTTGGGGAGACAGATAGAGAATTTGGATTTTCCAAAGACATCTGAATGACCTTGGTGATCTTTGCTTGTCTATTTTTTATTTATTTGCTTTTGTTTTATGGTAGCCAAGGAACCCAGAGGCAGGATCCTAGATCCTGAGGAGTCCTGAAGTTTCTATCTTGTCCATTCTCTTAATTTTACCAATGAAGAAACAGAGCTTCAGGCCAGGGACTTAGTCTAAGTCCCCCAAGTACTGTCAGAGGAAATATTTGAACCTGGGGTCTCTGGCTCCAAAGTCAGTACCCTCTCTGGGATAATATACTACCTCTTGAACAAGCTCAAGTGATCAAGTATTTGAAGAGGGGCATGGAACTTAGCTACTGAGGGGCATTGAGCACTGTTCTGGGCTACCCTCCCAGAGCTTCGCATCAGGTGATGTGGCTAGGGAGAGAGTCAGCCTCAGATCTATATAGACTGGCTAAGGATGTGCGACTTCAGTTTTGCTGGCATTTTGCATCAGTTGGTTTCATTTTGGGTGCCATTTCGGTTTAGTTGACTGCCAACTGAGTTATTCCTTGCTGAGTTTTTCATTTATAATCAAGGTGTCACCCAATGGACAGTTATCCCATGCCCTTTCCTAGGATATTTCTGGTTTGATATTTAGCTCTTGGAGATGAAAAAGCCAGAAATTCACAAGGGAGTGAAGTTGTATTTGGGGGAATGATGGACTGGAAAGACTTTATTTATCCTTCCAATAGGCAGTTGCCTACTTTTGATATAGGTAGGTCCACTTTCAGTCTAGGATTTCAACAGGGGACATTGCAGTGAGCTTACAAAATCACAGAAGCATAGGAATGGAGGGCTCTTTCCAACCCTGATTGTTTTAGCTATTGAATATTTTTGTAGGTTGGGAAAAAAAAGGCAGACTTAGAGTTAAAAGACTTGAATTCTTATCCCAGCCCTGACACTTACTGTGTGACTCTGAGAGAATTACTTCTCTGAGTCTCATCAGTTGAATAATGACTTGAGCAATAGTTAGGGTTGTTGTTAGATGCAAATCAGAAGATGTATATAAAATGTTCAGCCAACTTGATATCACACTACAGGTATCAGTTATTATCACCATCATGATCATTTTGGATTAGAGGGAGGATAGAGATATTTCTGTAGCATCAGTAAGTATCCCATTAATTGGCTGGTGATTTGGTGCTACTTTTGAAGAAGGATGACTGGCTGTTGGCCAGATAGATCCTCAGGGGCAGCTAAGTATTTCCTCATCTCCTGTAGACATCCTGTACTTGATGAGTGAATAGTAGTTTTTGGGCATGTCCCCAAGCCACTGGCAAACACCATTCTCTGAACACCAATTCATTTCTTCTTAATCCTGGATTGGATGCCAACTTTCAGGCAAATTGATTTTTTCCCTGAGCTTTAGCTAGGTTATTGGCTGTTTTGTGATGTATCGGCCTCATAAAATGATCACTTTCCGTTAAAGGATCTTATTACTGCAAAAAGAGATGTTGAATCACACTTCCAAGGTCACTAGTGAAATGTGATCTCTGAGGCTAATAAGGCTCTCCTCCTGGACCCCGAGAAGGGATGTTTAGAAGATAAATCATGAGCCAAAACAGAATCTGTTTGTCCCTTGTGTCTGCAGCACAAGTGGTTACCATTAATTTTGTGAGCTAGCTTGCTAGGTAGATCAGATGATGTGAGCTGCTTTCTAAAGTGTGGTTTGCACTCCAAAAAGACAGCCAGGCACTTTTCATTTTAACTTTGCCTCGACCCATGTCCTATTTCCATTGCCCAGTAAAGCAGGAGAACCTTTCCTTTGTTGTAGGCTTTTGGGCTTGACTTTGGCATTCAACATGGAAATATTTGGGAAATGGAAAGGGCCAATGAGGACAGGACTCTGGGGATGTTCTCTAGCCAGCGGAACTCAGGGAAATAGACACATGAAATTTCAAGGCTGGAAAAAAAGGACTTTGAAGACGCAAGAATGTTGAATAATTCCCAGAGATCATTAGAGATGGCTGCTTCTTTTCAGTCCTGCTCAGTTCAGTTCAACTCAGCAGATAGTTATATCATATGTGTAACATTGTGTTAGTCTCTAGGGACAAAAGGACAACAATGATGTAATCTCTGTTTCTAGTTCGAGTGGGGTTATGGGTGCAGATATAAACCAAATATAAACTATACACAAAGAAATTTCAAGAACAGATAATACAATCTAATCCATTTATTTTACAGATGAGGAAATAGAGGTCCAGAAAGATGCAGTAACTTCCTGAAGGAGATCGATAGAGACAGAACCAAGACTAGAACTCAAGCTTCATTGCTCAGTCTTCTTGGCACTATAGCATTTTGGCACTTAGATCACTGAGTTTGCTCATAGATTTACAGATTTAAGACCAGAAGGAACCTTAATGACCATATAGTTCACATTCTCCTTTATATGTTACATTCTTCTTTTTTTCTTCTTTATTTTGTTTTTTGTTTGTTTGTTTGTTTGTTTGTTTTGTAAGGCAATGGGGTTAAGTGACTTGCCCAAGGTTACACAGGCAGGTAATTATTAAGTGTCTGAGGCTGTATTTGAACTCAGGACCAGTGCTGTATCTACTGTGCCACCTAGCTGCCCCTGTTACCTCCCTCCTTTCTTCTCCAAGGAGCAACGAAAATCAAAAAATATTTTTTCATTATGCATCTCAAAATCAGGAATTTTTGACCTTGTAGTTACCCATGAGGCGACAGTCCAAGCTAGTACTGCTTCACTAATTTCCTTCCTGTGCTAAAAAAACTAGCTTCTGGTATCTTGTCTTCTCGGGATTTCAGAATCTAATTCTTTTATTCAGAGAAAGTTGGGATTTCATCAAACAGTGTTCCTGAATTCCTTTTTCAAGCCCTGTGCAAGCACAAGTCTCCTAAAGTCACATGTGTCAACTCCACTACAATATTGCTGATAAGAGTGAAGAAAAAGCAATCTCCTTTCCCCTGTACTCTAGAAGGACAAAGAACAAGGTTAAAAAAAAGTTTTTTATGTTCACTGCTGACTCTTCCCTTGAAACTTATTATATCATGAAGAACTGACTTTCACCTTGGTAGTAACTGGTTTTTTTAAAAATCTGTTTCACTGTGGGACATGATCAGTTTTTAAATTCTCTCTCTCTCTCTCTTTCTCTCCCCCACCAGTCTCTCCTTTCTCTCTCCTCACTTTCCTCCCATCTCCTTCTCAGCTAATTTTTAAACGTTCTCCATGTCTTTTCATTTATCTTCTAAATGTCTATGACCTATACACCCATCAGTTTGATTGAGGAAATTCTTCAGTTTCATCCTGGACTAAAAATGTCACCCACTTTATTATACCATCAGAGTGCATTAGGAAATTCCTTAATTTTTGGTTTCTAGGTTGTTTAGGTAAATTGCCCAATCTGAACTGGAATTTTTCCTGATCCATCTTTATATAGAGGCAAGGAAATCCAGTACCAAAGTCTAAATGACTTTGTCCAACATCACATATCACATAAGAGATAAGATGTGAACCCAGAATCACAGAATTTGAAAGTTCAAAGCTAACTCATGGGATCACCTAATCCAACCCATGTATACTGTAAAAGGACCTCCCACATTATATCTAGCAACAGTCTTTATTTGAAGCATTCAAGGGGGGGGGGCACTTCATAAGGCAGCCTAGATCTTTCAACTTCAAATCCATTTCTCATTCAGCTGGACCAAGCTGTCTTGATTATTAGGCCAGCACCAATTCTTATATGCACCTCATTGTTTTGCTGTGTTTCATGGACCCAAACTTCACCTCTCACCCTCAGCAGCTGTATTTAAAAATTCGTCTCCACAAATTCAGAATTATTCAAACTAAATGAAAACAAATCTGAGTGCTGAGTGATGGTAGGTCCATGATATGGCAAACTGAAAGAACTGTTACGTTTGGGGTGAAAAGAACCCTGGGTTCTATTTTGCTTCAAATGCTTAGTAGTCATGTGACTGGGGATTGGGAAGACCATTGAACTTCTCCGAAAGACTCAGATTTCTCATCTATCCTATGAAGGTGAGGATACCTCCAATGGCTACCCAAGCTTCCTAAGTCATCTTGGTGTAAGAATCAAATATGATAAAAGTACTTTAGACAACTTGCAAACTCTATCAGCATGATCTGTCTTGAAGTATAAAGGATGGAGAAGATAGTAGAATAAAGACGCTCTTGATATTCTTTTGGGCAATCATCATTGTCCTTTCCAAATACCTAGTGTTAAAATCTGAAGGTTGTAAGAGTTTATTTCATCCATAAAATACCATGTTGCCAAAATCAGCCTCACTGAGGAGCAGATTGTCTCCAACTAATTGAGATCAAAATAGCAGATAATGGATTTAGGAAGCAATCAATACCTCTAAAGACTTCTGTTGATCGTAGCCCATAAAATATTAATTCTTCATATTTAGCCTTGAGATTATATTTTATTTTTAATGCATTATTGAAAGGGGTTTCTAATGTTAAGTGACTTAAGACCTCTGCATGGAATGGTCATATTTATTTTTCTTTGGGATGTGGATGTAAAAATGAAACAAGATGAAGCTTCACCAACCAACCATGTTGTGTGCTTGGAACAGACAGACCATACAAGTAGAATTTATTCTTGTCAAACAGTCATTTTATTCATGTTTTGATGGGTGAATAAATAACTTATACATGGCATTTTCCACCTAATAAAATGTTTCACTGCCAGATTTACTGGACAAATTTATGAAATCACAATTCAGTTTTATTTAGTTGCTAGGGCCATGCAGGGTCTGAGTGTGACCTGTCAACATAATGAAAGGGGGCCTTTGGCATATTGCTGATTTAAAACAAAAAATCTAGAAGATGCAAAGGATTTCATTATAAATTGTATCAAAATTCCCCACTCCAATTAGTAGGACATTCTTTGAATGAGTGACTGCTATGTTTGAAATACAACTATGCCACATTTCCTTAGGCTCAAAGAATCATCTAATCTACCCCTTTTGTTTTGCAATTGAGGAATCAGAGGTCTAGAGAGATCGCGAGATGGGAAAAATCTTTAGGTCATCTGGTCCAATCTCTTCATTTTACAGGTGAGGAAAAGTGGGCATAGATTTAAATAATTTAGGATTACACTAATAAGTGTTTAAAATAAATTTGAGGGCAGCTAGGTGGCGCAGGGGATAGAGCACGAGATTTGGAGTCAGGTGGATGCCTCAGACACTTAATAGGTGTGACCTTGGCCAAATCACTTGCAAAGACTAAATCAATCTATCAATCAATAACATGAATTTGAATTTGGGTCTTCTCAATTCCAAGACTTGAATCTTACGCCCAATGCCCTTGACTAGGTCGTCAGACTAAAATCCATTATCTCTTGAGATCAGTTCAGTATTCTTTACACTTTAACTCTTTTCTTCTATTTCAGTAAGGAGAAGAAAGGGAGGAATGCTCATTCTTTCTTCCTGTTTAGTCCTTTAAGGTCCATTTCAAGCGTGACCACTAGCAACAATTTCTCTCTGGAAACTGGATAGAGTGCTGAACTTAGGCAGGGAGACCTGAATTCAAATCCAACCTCAGACACTTGTTAGCTATGTGACCCTTTGTAAGACATGAGAAAACTGAGCTAAATCTCTTTTCTCAGTTTTCTCATCTTTAAAATGGGATTAATATATGCACTTACCTTCCAGGAGTTGTTGTGAGATATTTGCAAAGTAATCTAAGGCGGCTAGTTATTGTTATAATCTCAGCCCACATTTTTTTATCACATTTCTGAGCTTTACTATTTTCTATGCATTAATCTCATCATACTACTTAGAATATAAATTCCTTGATAACAGTGACTTTATTTTAGACTTCTTTTGGGGAGAGCAGCATCAAACACAAAGTAGGCTGTCAAAAAATACTTCTGAAGACATCTTATTTAATCCTTCCGTTCATAGTGTTGAGTAGGATCCTTGAAAATAGTGGATATTGTAACGACTATCAGATTGCTTTCTGTTAGGGGGAGGAGGGAGGAGGAGGGAAGGAAGGGAGAGAGAAAATTGCAAAATTCAAAACTTTGCAAAAAAAAAGATTGGTAGAAACTACCATTGTATGTAATTGGAAAACAAATAGAACATAAAAAAAAAGAAAATAGTAGATGTTACTAGTTGTGTGAAGTGTCTCTCTTGTAAAACGTATATAGCATATAGTTGAGGTCATGTCCAATTTTTCATAACCCCATTTGTTTTCTTTTCAGAGATACTGGAATGGTTTAACATTTCCTTCTCCAGTTCATTTTACGGATGAGGAAATTGAAGTGACTTGCCCAGGGTCACATAACTACTAAGTGTCTGAAGTCAGGTGTGAACTCAGAAAGATGTAGCCTCCTGATTTCACGTCCATTTTTCCACCTAACTGCTGACCTATAATACCTTCTTCATAGAATTCTGAGAAACAAAGAATATATATATATATATATATATGTATATCTATATATCTCTAGCTATAGGTACTGATATAGAGATGTGTAGATCTATGGATATCAAAGAAGAATGTAGAATTACATATATGTAGATAAAGCAACTTTGTAATTGTTAAAATGCTACATAAATGACAAATAATAATATGTTTGTTGAAATCAAGGGTTCTGGTTTTTGACAAGATAATCAGGGAGGTTAAAAAGACCTATCACATTAAACCAATTAAGTCATTGTTTCTATTCTCATGGAGTTTATTGTATAATGAGGAGAGATGAGACTGATATGTAATTAACTATGATAAAAAAAGAAGAATGTGAAGAATATGAGAGAGATGTTTAGGGACAATGCTCTGGAAAATATTCATAAGGGAAATCCCTTTTAGCTAAGGGAATTGGGAGAAGAGGAGGACTTTATAGAAGAAGGGTCAGAGTGCCATTTCAGACATGGGGATAATGTGAGTAAAGGAATGCACATGGAGAACGGCAGGAGAAAACTAGAATATGGCAACTATCCTGGTTTGGACATTGTATAAATGTTAGTGACATGAGAAAAAGGATTGAAAGGTAGTTGAGGTTAGAGTCTAAGGGACTTGAATGCCATGATAATGGAATTTTTATTTTATTTCCTAGACAGTGAGCAGCTACTAGTGGTTTTTGGACAAAGTAATCACATGATGAAAGTATTATATAGAAATTTGGTGGGGGGGGCAATAGTGTAAAGGATGGGTTGGTTGGAGTCAGGGCTAGATGGGAGGCAGGTATAATGAACAGTTCAGATGATAGAGGATAAAAATCCAAATTGGATTGGTGCCTTTTCCACAGAAAGTTCAGATTCAAGGAATACGGCAGATAGAAAATTGATAGTCACTAAGAATTTATTATTAAACACCTACTATATGCCATACACTATAGTAAACATTGAGAATATCAAAAAAAGACAAATCTATGGGGGAGACAGCCTATAAACAAATATGTATAAACCAACTAGATTCTGGAAAAGGCAAACTACTCAGAAAGAGGAATTAAAATCAAATCTTCCCAGAGAAGTTAGAATCTTTACTGGGATTTGCTAGGATTTGACACCTGATAAGATCAAATGAAAATATGAGCAATTTTCACTTCAAGCATTATCTGGATAGAATCTTACTCCTTAGGTTTCTTCGGGTTGGTCTGTCTCTCCTTTTTCTCCCTGTTTCTCCCTGTCTCTATCTTTGTGGATACCTTGGTCTTTGCCTTTCTTTGTCTCTAGTTGCCCTTCTTTTCTTCCCCTCATTCCTTTTTTTTAAATATCTCGGTCATTTTGAATAGTACCCCCTCCCTGCCTGAGAATGAAATCCTTTAAACAAAGAAACTCAATCATGCAGAAACAACCCAAAGAATAATTTCCTAACAATATATATATATATGATTCTGATTTTATAGTCCCCCTTTCTGCCAAGAAGAGAGTAAATTCCTCATTTTACAAATGAAGAAACTGAGGCCCAGGCAGAATAAAATTTCCCAAGTCATACAGGTCACTTATGCAACAGAATAGCTCTTTTCACTCATGCATATTTCGGCTCAAAGAAACATCCAACAGAGAATTCACATCTGGACCTGGGGCGGGGTAGACTCTATGCTACAAATATCTTTCAAGCTCATTTCTTCTTCCATTCAGAATACCTAAAAAAGTGTAAATTGCTTTTGAAAAATTCCATTTTTATTGTTTTAGTTTTGGGCTTACAACTCTCCACATTCAAATACCTTACTCCCCTTTCTTGTGGCAGTGAGCTCATCTGACTGTGATTTGGGAAACACAGGGGAAAAAATCCAAACTGACTTGTCTGTCTTGTAAATTGTGTCTTCTTGTTCTTGGAAGGCAAAAGTTAGAGGGGTGGGGAAGTAAACTGTCTTGGAAGATGACTGAAGCCTAATCTAAATGGAGAGAGGATTCCAAAATGCCCTTTAGGTTAAGAGAAGAGCTATTTGTTTCACTGCTTAGCCCAGGAAACAAATAATACAGCAGATGGTGCAAACTCTCTGCCACAGGATCGATTTTCTAAAATCTAATTTCAGAATGTTCCCTTCTCTCTTCCCCTGAAGAACTTAGATGGCCCTTTCTGCTGTGAAGGCTGTCTTCTCACCAAAACTATATCCTAGAAAATTATTTCCTGGGTAGGGCTGACCCATCCTATAGATAGGTGACTTGCTAATTATTAGATAGGATTTGATGGCATCCAAACAGCCCACTCAGTTCCAAACTCCTCTCTCTCACCTTTTGTCTGTGGTTGGCTCTGAATTTCCATCTTTAGAATATAAGCTACTTGAGAACAGGCATTGTTTTGTTTTTTCATCTTTTTTCTCTTCAACACCTAATACAGTGAATGGCACATGTGGGGAGGGGAAGAGAAGCCCAAATTTATGATTTCTTAGTTGTGGTGAATTTTGGGGGTGGAAATTTTCAACAATTTATTGTAGGATAGAGCACCAACCCTGGAGTCAGGAGTACCTGAGTTCAAATCTGGCCTCAGACACTTAATAATAATTACCTAGCGATGTGGCCTTGGGCAAGCCACTTCACCCCATTGCCTTGAAAAAAAAATTTAAAAAACCCAACTTATTGTAGCTTATAAATCACAGGTAATTATTCAGAGCACTGAGACCTTAGGTGATTGACTTTTGATAACAGCTCCCGTATGTCAGAGGCAGAACTCTCTGGCCTTCTATTTCTCTGCCTCTCACCTAATATAATTTGGGGGCTTAAGAAATGCTTCTTAAATTAAATTGTCATATCTCAAGGCATTGTGTCTCAGGAAGACCCCTATCACATACAGATTTGATAAATGTTGGAAGGAATGGAACTTTTAAAGAAATAAGAGTTAAGAGTTGAGAGGAAATGAGGAGAGTTGAAAGGTCAACTAATCCAATTCTGATCTAAAGCATGAATTTATTTTAGTCTTTAATCAATGGTTACCGAGAACCTGCTTGAAGATCTCCAATGACAAGGAAGTCATTACTTATGGACACATTCCAGTTTTGTTGGAAATCACTGCTTATTATGAAATTTTATATTATAATAAGGTTAAATCTCTCTACCCATCATCTCTTTTTTTGTGCTTTGTCTTGGTACACCAGATAGAGCACTGGCCTTGGAGTCAAGAGGACAGGAGTTCAAATTCAGCCTCAGAAACTTGACACTAACTAGCTGTATGACCTTGGGCAAGTCACTTCTCCAGTCACATCTGGTCACTGGGCCCAGAAGGCTCTGGAGGAAAAAGTGAGGGTGGTGACTTAGCACAGCTTCCCTCTCTTGAATTCATGCATGAGCTTGTCATGGCATCACCTTCATTCTTTGTGAGTGAAGGACAAACATCATTCGATAATAGGGAGTGAGAGGAGAGCCATTTCACTTTTTCTTTGTATCCCCAGTAGCAGGCTCATAATAGGTGCTTAATAAATGCTCGTTGATGGGTTCATTCTATTAGAAACATTGAGGTTCTGGGGAAGATGGATTGTAGAAGGGAAAAGATTGAAGGCAGAGAGACCAATTAGGAAACTGTCAGGGAAGTCCAGGAATGAGAGATGAGGAGGACTGATCTCTTGGATTAGTCACTTCTGCTCCTAGGACAAGCATTCCCTTTGAGTCACAAGGTCAGAGAACCTTAAGGACTCACATGACTTGTCCCCCATCCATGTTCACCCTGGCAAGGGGTAAAAACTCCGGTTTCCTTTTATTCCCCCTGCTCAATTGCTCCATCTGCTTCAGATGAACATTCCTTCTTGTCAAAAATCAACCCAGGTCTCAACTTCTAATTTTTCCAGGATGTCATCCCATCTTCCATCCCTTTATTCCCCCCCCCCATTGCCACTTAAAGATAAATCATCATGTTACTGGCAATAACGCCTAGCTGCCCAAATCTGATTATAATTCTTTGCTGGGCTAGTTCTGTCCAATAAGCACATCCCAGCCAATGTAGTCCCCAGTCTCTGGCCGGCATATGATAATGCTTGTTCTCCTTTGTTTCATTGTTTAAATATGTGTCTGCTATCTGGTTGGAACTGATAAGTAAAGAAAATTGTGTAGCTTACACCAGACATTCTGTGACCTCAGGAGTCCCCCAAGATGCATGCTCAGAGCAAATTGTCTGAAAACCCATTTATCATGATGCTGACCAGGGACTTTGTTCTGATTTCCCTATAAAAACAGCCCCGTGCCCGTCAGTCCACATCTGCCCAAATCACACTTTAATGAAGAGAGCGTTAACTAACTCTGGTACCTACTGAGATCCCCACATCAGAAATGTCATTATGGATGCAGACACCTGCGTGGGAGATGAATCATTTTCCTAATGGTGGATTGCCCCTGAAATCCAGTACACCCTTGAAGCTTTATTTATTTTTGGCTTAGGTAATTGGATAACATTAATTATTTATATTTGTTTCAGTCCAGCAGGAAGTGGGAGGGGGGGTAGGGGAATAAATGACCAGTTAAGGCTATAGCAATCAGCTAAACACAGGCACACACATACACACACGTATATAGTCTTTGATTAAATAGAGGTCATTATATGCAGTCATTCTGAATAATTCTTTCTAGAAATATTTAATGAGGTTTCCTATAAACTTTTTTTTCTAATTATTGGGATAGAAAAGGAATGTGTCTCTAGCAGGTGGATAGATTCTTACTCTTGTAGAGTGGATCCAGTGGTCCCCGATCTTTATTATACTCACCCGGATTCTGAGAAACTCTTTTCATCTGAAGTGAGATAATGGAGCCGTGAATCCTCCCCCAGGCAAAGCATGGGTACCCACAGAGTTTCCCAGCCCCATTACACCTAAAAAATATCAAATCTTGCTCTGGCAGTTGAGAGACAGATGAAATAGGCAGCTCCCCTGTCTTCACTTGTCTTTCTTTATGTGTTAGGAAGCTAAAGGTTACCCTGTTAATTAAATGAGGAAATAAAGGGGACAGTGCAAAGTTCAGTAGCAAAATGATTCGAATGAAGCCTCTGATAAGGATATTAAGCCAGGTAAATCACACACACACACACACACACACACACAGAAATTTTTTTGAGATACAGCTTGTGAATAATTGGCAGGCTGAGCCTCACCAATGTCTTCACGATGAAGCGATGAAGTCACCACTGGATTTCTGTGAAAGGTGCCTCAGAGCAAGTCACTCGACAGTACCATTGTGATACTACCTAGGAATCTAATCTATTTTTCTAACTAGATCCAGTGTTTTAAAAGACAGAGTCATCATAATATTGATGAATGATGGGCAGGGCTTTGAGTTGGGGATACCTGGATTGATGAACTGTCTCTGACACCTATCAGATGAGTGCATTTAACCCTTGAGTGTTAGTCTGTTTCAGGTGAGGAAGATACATAAGGGAAGTTCTGAAGGCTGAAGAAATTAAACGTGCAGACCCAATCAAGAGATTTAAAATATAGAGTTAATCTACAAAGCATAGTGGAAGAGGGCTAATGAGTTGGGAAGGGTTTAAATTCTGCTTTTGACTGATTAGCTATGTGTCTATGGCAAATAACCCTTTCGTCACAATGTCCTAAGCAATTCTTATAGAATATGTTATAAAGGAGTTGTGGATCCACTTTGGGAGAGAGAATTTCTACGTCATATCACCCCTATCCCACCTACATACATTTATGTATTTATATAGATAGGACAATGGACATAGGGATATGAGCTTCCATATAGAGAAATTCTCTCAACTAATTCAGATTGAAATCTTCTCTCTATTATTAAAATTTCATCCAGACAGTGATTAGTTCTGACTTCCCCAGGGTCACTCAGCCAAGAGGAGTCAAAGTTGGTATTTGAATATAAGTCTTTATTGTTTCAAAGCTGACTCTTTATCCACTGATACACACTACCTTATACAATCATACTAGCATATCTACCTATATAAAGCATGTATATGCATACATGTATGCATGAATGTATGTTTATATCTCCTCCTCCCCACTATCTATCTCTATAATTGTTTATTGTCATCCCCTGGAACTTCAACCTCTTCCTTCTCCCCCTCTATCCCATCCAATCTTTCTTTTTATGCTATTGGTTGAAATAATTTCCTGGATTTCTTTTAATACTTTAATACTTTAAATTGATTACCTGGAGAGGGCTCATCTACTTTAAAGTTAGCAGCCAACACACAGTAAGAGTGCTGAGTTGCAATTGTAGTTCTAGTCACTGGCAAACTGTGGCACAATAAAATGTTTCATTGCAGTGGTCCAGCTGAGAGGAACAGGGCTAAGCAACTTTGTCCCACTTTGTCACCTTTTTGTTATTTTTGTTGAATCATTTCAGTTGTGTCTTTTACTTTGTACCCTCTAATTTTTTGTTTGTTTTTGGCAAAGCTTCTGGATCGGTTTGCCATTTCTCTCTCTAGCTCATTTTACAGATGGGAAAACTGAGGCAAAAAGGATGAAGTGACTTGCCCAGGGTCATACAGCTAAGGTCACATTTGAACTCAGGAAGATGAATCTTCTGATGAAGATGAAATTTCAGGTCCTGAACTCTATCCACTGTGCTACTTAAGGATCCCTGCTGGCTAGCGAAAACCAAATATAAACATTACTTATATTCTATTCTATTTTGATTTATTTTGCTCAGTATTTCCCAATTACATTTGAATTTGAACTTTGTAATATTGCAGGCCAGATATTGGACATTTCAAGTCCAGAAAAATGCATAACAGGAAAAAAACTCATTTAATTTATATGTGAATGAATGTTTACTAATTCATGGATTTACTGAAGTACCTAGAGATTGGAAAAGGATCCTTTATATGAACCCATTAGCCATTTCTAGACTTCCTTTGAGTAATGTTTAGGTGGGAAAGGAGGAGAAGTCACCTTTCTATCCACATTCCCTTCCTTCTTGTTCTCTTCCAGAGAAGCAGAGATTCGTTGTAAATTCATTGTGGAAGGAACACCTCTGTTGGAGTCAGAACACCTGGGTTCAAATCCTGCCTCTCCCACTTCCTTCCATTATGCCTCAAATATCAATGTAAATAAAGAAGGTTAGGTAATGATCTCAGATTTCCAGTTTTCTCCCAGATGGAATTCTGTGTGTGCATTGAAGGATGATTTCTTTCTCCTAGAGTATATAAAGTCTTTTCTATTCCTGTTACCAAATCATTGAAGGCCATTCCTCCAAGGCATCCTCAAAGAGAAAACCAAGCCTTAGTCCCCTATAACAAAGCACAGAGGATGAGCTCCTAAGAACTCTTGCATCCAGGGAATGTCTCTCCCCCTCTCCTTGTAGTGCTACCTCCCCCTTCTCCGCATAGATTTCTAAATAAAGTCAGAGCTCAAGTACCCAGAGTGCTTTGGGCAGAGGGGGCCTTAATGAAGTTTCTGGTCCACTGAAGCAAAAATAAGCTTTTTTTTTTTAAACTTTAATCCTTTGTGTATCTTTTTGAAATGTGTGAGTCTGTTTTCCCTGCTAGAGTAGATAGAATCTGGTGGACAAAAATCCTCCTGTGGTGACTGAGGATCTCAGGGGACTGGGTCATTATGCTGCATGTCAGCTCTCATTTTGTAGGAAAGAAATTGTAGAAGGCAAGAAGCATTGGACTGTATGGGGCCTGACCCCAGGGCCCACCCTAAGACTGCTCACTTCATTCAACCCAGATTTCACAGTGTTGGCCTCTGTCTGCCTAGATTCAGGGGGGGGTGATGAGCTTGGAGAAGTGAATTCTGATTAGCAGAGACTTATCTGGACCTTCCTGGCTTATAGTCACCTTTCACACTTCCCATCTCCTTGACTCATTTCAGATAGTTTCTTTTTAGGTTATTTTTGCAAGACAAATGGGGTTAAGTGACTTGGCCAAGGCCACACAGCTAGGTAATTATTAAGCGTCTGAGGTCGGATTTGAACTCAGGGACTCCTGACTCCAGGGCCAGTGCTCTATCCACTGTGCCACCTAGCCACCCCCATTTCAGATAGTTTTGAACAGAGTGAAGGACATTCCTTAGAGCTTTGGACCAGGTATGGCCAGGTCCAGTGGTATTATCAGTTTGGCAGAATTTATGCTTCTCTCCCTCCTGGAATCTGCCACCCAAGACCAATCCTCCAGGAAAGCACCCATGCTCCAAGACATTGCCCACAGCATTCTTACAGGAAGTCCACCCTGATTTCCTCGAGTTCTTGTACTCTATCCAGAAAGAATTTAATACTCTACATAGTATATACATGCACACATATATATGGATTAATTATCTATACACATATTGTTCTTCTCCCCCCCACCTCCCCAAGGAGGTATGAACCTTGAGGGCTCAGTTTATTTCTTTTTCTGTTTTTGTATTTTTTTAAATTTTTGTCCTTCATTATAGAACAGCTTCAGAGTCAATGTCTGACACATAGTAGGAAGGAAGAATGCAAGCATTTATTATTGAAGCTACTACTATGTGCTAAGATTTTTTACACATTAATTCATTTGATCCTTATGACAGCCGTAGGAAATACTATGTTCTTTAATTTATAGATGGGGAAACTAAGGTAAACTTGCCCAAGATCACAGCTACTGTCTTAAGCTAGTTCTAAATAGTTTTCCTGCACAGTCTACTTTAGTACCCATAGTAAATACTTATTGAATAAAAGTATTCTTTTATTAGAGGATATCCTACCTGCCCCCCATATTTTTCCTCTGGATATCACAGATCATAGATCCTTCAAGGTCTAACTTAACCATGTTCTATGAAATTTTTCCTATTGTCCTCAAATGGAAATCATCAAGCAAAGGGCTGAGCAGAGTCTTATCCCTAGATGACACTTCTCATCAAATAAACAAATAGCATTGTGTTCTAACATTTTAGATACTTGGAACAATCTATAGAATAGCAGAGAGAGGAGATGGAATGTCATCTGTGAGGGACTAACAGCAAGGAGTCTTGTATAAACCTAAATCAGTTCAGGCTTAATTCTGAATTTAGGGGATTAGAAAGCCTAACCAGATTCAGCCTTAGTCTTGGGTGCAAAAGTTAAGCTTGGGTTCCTATTCTTCCAATTCCGTCAGATGCTTCTAGATGCTGGAGTCAACTGAGATAGGAAACCCTTTGGGAAATGTAACAAGAGCTTTGCCAGCTTCCTGAGAAACAAAAAGGGGGACTAGTAGAGAACACAAGGGAACCTCTGCTAAGTAATTATTTGTGTTTAATGTTAATATTGTAAGTGTAACTGCTTGTTAAATGTGATTCATGGTCAATAGTAGCACTTCCCCCTACTTCCCTGGGGTGAGATGATCTAGGGAATTACTATACACAGGCACACACACATATTTGTACATATATATATATATATATATATATATATATATATATATATATATATATATGTATGTATATATATATTTGTAAATTCACTATTACATACATACATATACATATATGTTAATATATGTATATATTGATCTACTCAGAGTAGGTAGCTATCAGTGTTGGGCTCTAGTGCAGAATGGATTAGGGAAATGGCAGAATCCACATTTATTCAGGAGGTAATAATAATAGTGGAAAATGGAGTATGTTTGACATAGCTTGTGGAGGGTTTTGAATGCTAAAATGAGGAAATTAGATTTGACCTCCGCTCTCTGATTGGATTGACCACTCTCAATAACATCTTTGGGAGCAGATTGGGACTGATGGTGGGGGATGTGTGACAGTATTTGGGAATATTCTCTTCCCTCCACTGGGGAAAGGCATATAAGAGACCATTTACTTAAAAAAAAACATTATTGGTCTTTGTAATTGGTTTGTTGTTTATTTGAATGTCAACTGATTTGAATATCATGGACAGCATTCAACATCACATAACTGAGGAGATTCTGGAAAGCCTTCTTTGTTCAATAATTTAGCACCCAAACAGCAATTTATTAAGTTTCAAGCATTTTTCTAGGCACTAGGAATACAGAGGAAAACAAAAATCCCTCCCCTCAAGGATCTTGCATTCTATCAGGGGAAATAATGTATACATACAAAAATATGCAAAATAAACACAAAATAAAGGCAATTTAATTTCAGATGAGGGGGAGATAAAAGTAACTTGGGCATCATCAGGTCACATAACTGGGGGCAGCTAGGTGGTGCAGTGGATAGAGCTGGCCCTGGAGTCAGGAATACCTGAGTTCAAATTCAGCCTCAGACACTTAATAATTATCTAACTGTGTGACCTTGGGCAAGTCACTTAATCTCATTGCCTTATATAAATAAATTAAATTTTTTAAAAAAAATCATATAACTGTAGCTGAAAGTGACCTCAGAGTACACCCAATTCCAGTCTCTACCTCCCCCTTATTTTACAATTGAGGAAACTGAGACCCAAGGAGATAAAGTGAGTTGTTTGAGTTTACCTATATAATAAATGTCAGAGGAAGGATTTTAACCCAGGCTATGTCATAAAGAGCCCAGAGAGGAGGCCTAATGATAGAGCACTAGACTGACAGGCAGGAAAATCTGAGTTCAGATTTGGCCATGGGTGCACACCAGTTCCATGACCTCTGTGAAAGTC
This sequence comes from Macrotis lagotis, assembly GCF_037893015.1. NCBI lineage: Eukaryota > Metazoa > Chordata > Mammalia > Peramelemorphia > Peramelidae > Macrotis > Macrotis lagotis. Next base: position 244,043,540 of record NC_133660.1, read on the forward strand.
CATTAACTTTTTTCTCCTTTAATTACCTCATCTGTTATTTTCAGTTGTGTCCTACTCTTTGTGACTCATTTGGGATTTTCTTGGCAAAGATACTGGAGTACTTTGTCATTTCCTTCTCCAGCTTGTGTCACAGATGGGGAAATTGAGGCAAACAAGGTCAAGTGACTTACCCAGGGTCCCACAACTAGAGTCTGAGGATAGATCAGTAGAAATTTAATAAATGTTTATTCCTTTGCCCTTCCCCTGTAGAGTCAATGTGTTTTGGTAGAATTTCAACTGAACCTAAAAGAAATATAGGAATTCTCCTAGTCAGAAATGAGCAAGGAGGGCATTCCCGATACAGGCATAGAGATGGGTGATGAACTGCAAGTAGAACTGATTGGCTGGTGCCCGGAGATTATGAAAAGGAATAATGTTCTTTACCTATAATTTACTGGTATTACCATTTCCTTCCTCTCTCTATCTTTGCTCAACAGTTTCTTCTTCCTTTATTACAATACAGGGAACAAGATGGCTCAGAAGACTATTGCTTTTTTTCATGGCTGGAGGTATATTTCTTCCATCTTCTGTAAATCTCTTCTGCCTTCTCCCCTTCCCCTCATTGCACCCTATTTATTATTTATAGTGCAGCTCTTAGCTTAATCCCAAGGTGCTTTGCAGAGACTCAATAATGGGGAGAGAAAGAGAGGGGCAAGGATGAAGAGGGAACAGATGTTAGTGCAGTTAGGTGGTCTTTCCTCCTCTCCTTGGAGAGAAAAGGTCAGAAGGAGGTTTGGTCTTATCTCAGAGCAGACCAGTCCATGTGTGATCTGCTCAAATCTTTTATCTGGGTTGCTTTTAGTTAGCTTTGTTTTTCAATAGTATCTAGGTGGCACAAGAGTAGAGCACTGGATTTAACGTCGAAAAGATCTGAATTCAAATCCTGATGCAGAAACACCGAACAGCAGTGTGATCCTTAGGCAAGTCATTTAACCTATCTGGGACACAAATTTGCTCATTTTAAAAATAAGTCAGGAGAGGAAGGAATGCACATAGAAGATGTGATGGAGGGAGGATCTACAATAATTGACCATTGCCTGTGGGGTTTGAGGAAGTTGGAGAGTCAAGGATGACTCCAAGCTTAGGACCATGAGTGTTTGGAAGAACAAGACTGCCATCATCAGAAATGGGGACGTTTAGAGGAGAAAAGCTTTTAAGGAACAATATTAATGAGTTCCATTTAGGGCCTGTTGAATGTATAGTGCCCGTGGGACTTCCACATGTAGTTGCTCATCAAAAAGTAACATGGAACTGAAATTCAGAAGAAAGATGAGAGCTAGTTACATAGAATTTGGAAATCTGTATAGAAACGATGATTGAGCCTATGGGAAATAATGTGATTACCATGCAAGAAAAATGTAGAGAATGCCTCTGATGGAACCATATGGAATGCCCACCCTTAACGATTATGATGAAAATCCTGCAAAAGATCCTCGGAAAGGGGCAAACAGACAAGTGGGGAATCAAAATGATCAATAGCACAGAAGTCAAAGAAAAGAAAGAGTATCCAGGAGGAGAGGGTAGAAGTACTCCTTTTCTCTGATAAGGCCATTTTTTGTGGAAAATAATTGTGTTTTACAGTGAAGAGATCATTGATCACCTTAAAGAGAGCAATGACAGAATCAGAAATCAGATTGCAAGGCTAGGTAAGTCAGAAAAACCAGGGTAACAAGAATATTCAACCCATCTTAGGAGTTTGGTGATGAAAGGGAAAGGAGCTATAGGATGACAGCTTATAGAAATGACAGAGTAGAGTGAAATGTTATAAAGAAAGGATAATAAGCTGATCTTTCCATCATAGCAGGAAGAAGAAGAGAATGGGTCATTTATTAAGCAGCAGTTCTCCACCATATCCCAAAGTTATGCTAGGTTGTCATTCTTTCTTCTTCATCCTGGACCCCCCCCACATCTCCGACACACACACACACACACACACACACACACACACACAAACACACACACACACACACACACACACAAACATATGCACACCACAATCGTGATGCTCCATAGAGCAGGATGGGGTGGTAGAGAAGTGAGGCTCTCATTCTTTGTAGGGAGGGATAAGGGCATCAGGAATTTCATTGTTTGAATGATGAGTGGTTTCCTATCTCTGATATTACAAATTGAGGCACTAAAAATTAAGACTGGCAATTTTCAGTCAGATATGAGGAGTGGGGAAGAGAGGAAGGATGTACAGAAAAAGAGAAGGGTGGATATATTGTAGAGCAAAGAGAGAACCTGCCACAAGAAGTCAGCCCCAGAAAAACAGACTCTTTTGGGCCATCATGCTTGCTTCCCTGTATCTGCTCTGTAATGTGAGGACCTCCATCTGGGATGGGGTAGCCACCCTCAGTCTCTGCCACCCATCTGCTCCTGGTCATTTGTATAAATGTCTAAACATGATCTTAGAATTTGACTTCTGCCTTTCATGCTCTCAACTTTAAGCTGACTGGGGCTCTCAGATCCAACACTGGTTTGTGCCAGACCAGAAGGGTGAGGAGAGAGGAGAGATATAATTGTCTTCACATAAAAATATGCACACACAGTCTCTCTGGTTGAGGACTAGGTTATTTTTTTTCTTGAATCAAAATTTGTCCAGATTCTAACCCATTCATGAATTGTAATGTGTTGTTTCTCCTTTTCCTCCTTAATTGTTGTTTAAGTCCACACTTAAAGAGAAAGAGCATTAATGATTTGAAGAAATCTTCCTAGCCACCAATACCATAAGAAGGCTACTAGTTGGCTGGGCACTCAGCCAGAGCAATTGAAGGGCAGATAATGCATTAGTGATCAATTTAGGTTGCTAAAATGTGAAGTAGCTGCAAAGGTAATGCTAACCCAAACAGAAAATGGACCCTGCTCTCCAAAAGAAGTTTGAGGCAGCAGCCTAGTAGATGAGTAATTCACCCAATAATAGATTCCAAAGTTGAGAAATCACACTGGATAGACTATGCTTACATCTGAATGAGGAAGGGGATAGATTATCCTTCAAAAGGCAGCCTTCTCATCATGTGCCCAGGTTATGACAGGCTCATTCTCCACCTTGAACTTCAATCAAGAGACCCCTAAGCTCTATCTGCTATAATAGATAGGCTCCGTGGTGTAAAATTGGAGTAAGGGCTTTGCAGATATAGTTTTACTTTTCTTCTAGGACATTTGTTCACACTACTGCTAGGATGTAATTTCCAAGGATCTATAGGTCCTATAACCTGTAATCCCTGAGAAAGATAATTAGCACTTTCACCCTCTGACTTGTCTAAATAATTTTCAACATTCACCAAATATGAACTGAGTGTGCTTCCTCTCTGAGACTTCCATTTTGGCACTTTTCTTACTCTTCACCACCCTCCCTTTTCTAAATGGGGAAAGCTTCATTCACCTTGAGGAAGAATTGGTAGATGTAGAAAAAAGACTAGTCAGTCACCTTGAACCCAGGCAAGCTCCAATCTACATTTAATTTGTTTAAAATGGAAAGAAATGCTAGAAGATCTGAAATTTCTTTTTTTCAATGAACAAACATTTATTTGTCCTCCTTCCCACCTATACCTTCATTGGAAAAAAAGGAAAAGAACTAAATTCTTGTAAAAAATATGCTTAGTGAAGCAGAACAACTTCCCACATTGGCCATATTCAAAGGGTGGTTATCTCATTTTGCATGTCTGGTCTTTTGTCTCTCTGTCAGGAGGTGGGTAACATACTTCATTGCTGGTACTGGGAAATTATGGTTAGTCATTGTATTACTTAAAGATGCAGAGTGGTAAGAACTGGAAGAACAATTTATAAAATAGCAACTTTGTAAAAAGAAAAAACTCAGAAGGCTTTTTAAAAATCCCTAATAAGGAATTACTATTGAAAGAATATCTAGGGGTGGCTAGGTGGTGCAGTGGATAAAGCACTGGCCCTGGAGTCAGGGGTACCTGAGTTCAAATCCGGTCTCAGACACTTAATAATTACCTAGCTGTGTGACCTTGGCAAGCCACTTAACCCCATTGCCTTGCAAAAACTAAAACGTGTGTGTGTGTGTGTGTGTGTGTGTGTGTGTGTGTGTGTGTGTAATATATATCCAGAGGTGCATTGAGGGTTTTAGGAAGTGACAAGGAAGAATACTCTCAGTAAAACAAGACAGTAATGGTGGCAGGTTTGCTCTTTCTGTTTTCAGTTTATTTTATAGAGAAGAAAATTAAAACAAGCAGGGTTAAATTACTCGCACAGAATCATACAGCTTTTAAGTGTTGGAGGCAGGATTTAAACTCAGGTCTTCCTGACTCATAAGACTGACATTCTATCAAAGTGCTCAGAGAGGGCTTGCCAAGTCCTTTTCAGGGCTGCTTATCCAGCCCTGTTGTCCATCTGGTTCTCAGCTCTCACCTAATGCTCCAAGAACCATAAGCAAGGTCCACACTCTGGTAAAACTGTCTTGGCAGGTAGGTTAAACCAGGTTGAGGGGAACTGATAGGCCTCAAACCCTTCATTGAGTCAAGGGGATGTCTACCCCAAGCATGAGAAGACTTCCCCTGCCAGAACAGGTAGATGAGCACAACTTATTCCCATGACCATGAAAGTGGCTGAAGCAGATTCTATGAAGCATGTAGAACTTGCTTATTTATTGAAGAGACCAAGGCCATTTACCGCCTCCTGTGCCATCACCATCATTTTTTACTTTTGCCTTGCCACTGGACTTCAATGGCTCTAGGAGAGAGCGAGGTTGACGACTTTATGCATATCTACCTTACTTAAATCAAATTTCTACATCAGCCAAGATGTCATCCACCACACTGTGATACTATGGGTCCTTTTCAAAAATGAAAGATAAACAACAATAGTGGCAGAAGAGGAATTTCAGGATTCTTATTAACACTGATGGGAAGGGGGAAGGAGGTTGGGCATCTAGTTGCATTTTATTTTTATTCATTTCTCAAACTAAGCAATTGAAGGGCTGTAAATGATGTCAATACTCTATAAATTCAATGACCTCTAAATTCAGCACCAAAGGACAAAAAGCCTGATCATCTTACCCTGGTTATGGCACCATCAGGATACTCTTAATTCAAATCATTTTGTGGACAAGACACTTCAACCTTTTTTTTAGTTTAATAGTTATTTATTCTCATTTTGTACAAATAATGTTTTTATACATTAATTAAATATTCTTGTTTAAGAGTAAACAACATACCCCCTCCCCCCAAAATATAGACTTGCTTGAGTGATAAAGTAAAGGGGAGAGAAAAAATTAAAATTAAAATTAAAAATATAATGGTAATAATTGTAGGTATGGCCAGGTGACACTTCAACTCCTGAGCCTCAGATGCCTTAGCTACAAAATGGGAATAATAATATTTACCTTGTAGACCTCACAAAGAACCTTTATGTACTCTGCCTTTGCTATCTTATAGGGTTGTTTTGAGAAGATTATTTTGTAAGCCTCACAAAATTATATAATATAAGTAGTTATATTGATGGATCTCATTTTGATCGACCACTATTAGTGCTCATGAGCACAATCTTTGTGGGTACATCCTCATGAACTGAGCAGTCAATAAAATATCTCCAAGCCCTTTAGCCTTTCCCTTGCCATTGATATTTAAAGAGAATAGGCTGGTAAACTCACTATACTTCCGGCTTGATCCATTTATTGTGGTGTACCCAACCTGAAAGCACATGGAGTAATAGAATTCCCATTAGCTTTCCTCTTACAATGTGTTGTTTTCATTTCATCCTGGTCTATAGCCTGGGGCTGGAGAAAAGAACCTAATTGTCTGAGAAGCCCTTTCTTCAACAATTTTTCAATCTTCAGTTTAGTAAAATGTATATTAGAGATTATTACTGTGCCATTATTTTCAAACTGATGGTGAGTTTAACAAGACCTAAAAACAGATATGTCCTTCTCAACAATGTGTGGATAATTTAAACAGAAAAACTTTTTCATCTGAATTTTTAAATAATTATTTATTTGACTTTTTAAATGGAAAAATCTTGAATCATTAATTAATTATTAATCAGTTACCATTACCAATAATTATTAATCATTACTATTACTAATCATTACCATTACTAATCATTAATTAATAATGAATCATTTACTGTTACCAACCATTAATTAATAATTAATTATTAGTCATTAATTGATTATTAATCCTTTCCTACATGTCTGCCACTCTGCTAGGCATTGGGGATATAAATATCATTGTGACAGTCCCTACCTTCAGGAAGTTAGTTTTGTGACTATCGAGCATAGAAAGGAGAACTTGACTTGGAAAGTGGATATAGGAAGGGGTGGAGCAGATGACCAGAGCAGGGACAGCTTGCTTTGGAAATATGTAGGATGTGGGAGAGTGCTCTGTCTCAAGACCAGATAAGACTAAATTTCGCCTCTCAGAACTCAGGGTCTCAGCTATTCCAATTCCTTTGGAGAAGGAGGAAGAAGAGGAGGAAAAGAAGAGAAAATGGACAGAGTGTAGACTTGGGATGGCCAAGCCAGGGCATGGGGGTCCTTTCCCTAAAAGGATTCTGACCATGTTATTTGGCTAGGAATGAGTCAAGTTGATGATAGAGTAAAGCCTAATTTTTTTCAGGATAAAATTTTAGGTTGGCATCTATTTTCCATTGTGTTTGATCTTTTCCCCACTCTTTTTCTTCAGATTCTGAGGCCAAAGGCACCAGAGTTCCACATAGCCAGCTGACACTCTGGCTGCTAACATAGAGAGAGTTTGCCCCTACAGTTTCTCATTTTCCCATCAGCAGATATTCCAGGCCATTGGCAGCTGTTTGAGCAGCAGGCTATATAGGAACTTCTGCTGCCTGTTGAACAGGGAAGACTCAGCTGTCCCCATTTTGAATTTTTTATCATTATTTTTATTTTATTTTTCTCCCCTTATATGCAAAAATAAATTTCAGCGTTCACTTCCAAATTCTTTCACTTCTTCCCACCCCATTCATTGAGAAAGCAAATTACTTGATATAGGTTAAAAACGTGTACTCATGAAAAAACATTATCAAAATAGCAATGTTGTAAAAGTAAATTTTCCCCACCCCAGAAGAAGAGAAACCTCAAGAAAAATAAAGTTAAGAAAAAGTATGCTTCAATCTATATTCAGACACCCTCAGCTCTGTCTTTGGGATGGATAGCATTCTTTATCATAAGTCATTCAGAGTTCTCTTGGGTCACTGCATTGCTGGGAAAAGGTAGTTCTTTCACAGCTGATCATCCTGCAGTATTGCTGTTACTTTGCACCAGTACATTTCCTATCTTGTCCACTCATGTAAGGTTTTTCTTGAGAGCATCCTGTTCATCATTTCCCATAACAGAACAGCTTTCATCTCAATCACCTACTACAGTTTTTTCAGTCATTCTCCAGTCATTCTCCACCTGATGGACTTTCTCTCAATCTCCAGCTCCCTGTCACCAGAAAGGAGCAGCTATAAATCTATAAATCTTCATATATACATACATATATATATATATATATATATAATCCTTTCTTCCCATATTTCATCTCTTCTGGAATATAAAACTAGGAGTGGCACTGCCAGGCCAAAGGATAGGCATGGGTATAACCCCTTGGGCATAGTCCCAAACTGCTCTACAGAATGAATGAAGACTTTGAAAAAATATCACAAAGGATCAATGTACATATGGCTTCCATGTGGGGGGTTGGCCAAAGCAGGTTAAGCCTATGGCACAAACAAGATTGGGGTGCTTTAATCAAATAGAATTTACTCAGTGGACATTCTCTCCTTTTCCTTTCTCTGCTCCAATGTTTTGTGTTCTTCCCCCTATGAAAACCGCTTCCCTCTCCCCACCCTTATCTCTGATGATCTTCCACTGACGAATTTCCAGTCCTTCAGAGTTTCCTTCAGGTATCATCTCTGTGACAAGAAGTGGCATACAAGTCAGAGGTCTTGTATTCAAGTCCCACCATTGCAATTTAATACTTATGTGACTTGGGACAAATCCTTTACTATCTCTGGTCTCAGTTTTCCCATCTTAAAATGAAGGACTTGATCTAGATATCCTCTTTCAGCTCTAGATATGGTATCCAATGATTCTATGATACTGTAATGACTCCAGTCTATAGTAATTTCTCCTTCTGAAGTCATAAAACCTAACAAACCCTCTCTTGTAAAATAATTGTTATTTTTCATGCAGTTTTATCCCCAAAAGATTGGTTCTTCTTTCTCTGTGTCTTTCAAGTACTGACTTTTTTCCCCACTAAATTAATTGCTATTGCTATCTTTTATTTTTATAATATCTATATTTCCCAAAATACCTTTCCCTTTTGCCTCTCCCAAAGTGATGCCCTGTATATTTAAGAATTTTTAAAAATCCAAAAAATGAAATAGCATATTAAAAATAAATAAGTACAGATATTTCTAAGGATTTTTGTCCCCAAGAATGCTACTTCCTATGAGCTAGGCTCAAAATCTGATTATCTTCCCAGCAGTGGGGCATTTTTACTCTGAAAACAGTGGGGTGACTGTCCTTGAGGTCATAGTCATAATTCTCCTATTTGACAATGCCATATTCCCTCTGGAGCTTGAGCAACTTCCCCTAGGGTTACCTTTGAAAATGGCTTGAACTCCTATTGGAATGATCACAAGAATTGTCTGACCTGATATTTAGGGGCTGCCAAACTTTGACTGAGTTTAAGACTGGGGCTGCTTTGTAAAGTTTGAAGTAATTTCAATCTAAACTGGTACTATGTGATAGGGCCAAACCTTAAAACACTATGATGACTTCAAATGTATTTAGAAAAACACAGAGATGGATAGGACTGAGGTCAAGGAAACTTTGATTAAAATCCTACCACTGAAAATCCCTGGCTTTTTGACATGGACAAGTCACACTTTAAGTCTCAATTTATTCATGTCAGATTCTAATATCTGTAACCCTACCTCCTTAGGTTGTTGTGAGGCTCAAATTGAATAATTAAAATTTTACAATGCCATTTGAATTTGTTGTTATTGTTTAGTTTGCCACTTTCCCCCCAAGGATGATGTTAATGGTGAGTGTTTACATCTATAAAATTTTCCCACTCCCCATTTAGAATGGGTGAAGGAGATTAAAATCACATATAGCATTGTACTAACCTAATGCTCTTAAAAATCTATTCATCTCCTGAGTCATTTTATTGGGTAAATTAGATATGCTAAATTTTGAAATTTTGCCTCATTCGGTGTTTAATTAAATTTTGTGTAATATGCTGCAAGCACATTAATAACAATAAAATCTTTTTCTGCTGGGTTTCTAATACTTGTAGTTGGAAGAAATAAACCGCACATTTTCCCTCTTTTTATATTCTTCCCAACAAAGGCTATTAGTTCTCTAAGCAGTTTTTTTCACTGGGATGTGGACCCATAAGAGAAAAATTACATTTTCCCAGCAGACCTGGTTTGGAATGTAGTTATGGGAGTATGTTTTTAATGTGCCACGCATGCCTCTTTGAGGCTGCACTTGAAGAAATGCTGTGTTAATTTGCTTTCTGAGGAGTGGGCAGATGGTAGGATCTGCAATAGGCTCCAGAGAATTAGAAATAGGATTGTTTCAGGGCTTGTCGTCAAAAAGCATTTTGTCAGGAGACAAAAACTTCAGAAGGTTAATGTTCATGGTGTCTGCTGCACACAACAGAATCATAGATCTCTGACCCTTCCTCCCTTCCCACCCTTTCAGATTCTGGGACTCACAGAGTCTCTGTGTTGGAAGAAATCTTAGAGATCCCTCAAAGGGAACCTGAAAAAAAAGAACTGCATCACATTCCTGGAAAGATGTCATCCTGTCTTTCTTTGCTCAGAAACCTCTCTGATGGGGAGGTGACCACCTCGTAATATTTCAGTTGTCCCTTTTATTAATGCTACCTTATTTTTTATTTTTCAATTAACAAAAACATTTAATTAATCTAACCCTCTCTCCACCCCATTGAACACATTAATAAAAATCTCAAATAAAACTCCTAAGATACAATTACATTGTCCATAGTCCTCCTAAACAAATTCCCATATTAGCCATTCCCAAAACTGTTTGTTTCTTCATCTTTAAATTTATCCCTGCTCTGTCAGAAAGTGACATGCTTAATCTTCATTCTGAATTTAGTTTATCATTACATTGATCAGAGCTCTAAGGTCTTTCTAAGTAGTTTTTCTCTAAAATGTTGTCATTATTGTATAATGTTTTTCTCCTTGCTCTGCTCACTTTATTCTGCATCAGTTCTCAGCAATTTTCCCAATTTCCTTTGAAACTATCCATTTCACCATTTCTTATGGAATGGTAATATCCCTTAGCATTCATATAACACAATTTGTATAGCCATTCCCCACAGGGAGGGCTTCCAATTGGTTTCCAATTTTTGGACTACCTTGGAAATAACTGCTAGAAATATTTTTGTACCTATAGTTTCTTTTCCTCTTTCTTTGATGTCTTTGGGGTGGAGCTTTGTAGTGGCACAGCAGGGTCAAAGACTATGCACAGTTTATTAACTTTCTGGGCATAGTTCCAAACTCTGTACCAGAATCATATTCTCCTTTTTGAGAGGTTTAATTGCTGGGAAGTTCTTCTCGCTGTGAACACTAAATCTGTCTCTCTCTGTGCTTTCCACTGATACTAACCTCTCAAAAAAGAATGGTTTCTCCTCCACCTAGACCTCCAGTATGGTGTGGGTAAAGAGGGCCTATTCTTTGTTATATGTGTGACCTATGACCAGTTGTTTCTTTTTTTTTTTTTAGGTTTTTGCAAGGCAGTGGGGTTAAGTGGCTTGCCCAAGGCCACACACCTAGGTAACAGTTATTTCTAAGATCAAGACACTTCCCTTATAAAATGAAGGAGGAGGAATGCTCAAGAACTGAGGAGCCTTCTAGGTGATCCTAAGATTTTAATAATACATGCTTCTTGCTGTTGACAGTCTTACAGCTGGCTGTATGGACTCTTCAGAGTGGTCAAGACCTTTTAGAATTTTTTTCTCCCCTTCATTCTATGCTTAGTTCAGAAACTAGAATCCTTGCTGTTCAGGGGTAGAGAATGCGCAGATCTAACATTAAGGTAGAAAGGATTGCTGGGAACAATCAATGCTACATTTAGGGAGGACATCAAGATACTTGCAGCTTAGGTATATATACTTCCAATATAGTTTTATGGGAATCGTACTTCATGGAGATCTGAGAGGAAGACTAGAGACTACTGAAATACTAATAATCCAACTGTGATTGTATAACCTTATCGCAGTCATAACTGCTTGGAGTTAATTACTCTGGTAAGCATCTCTAGTATAAAGCTGGAAAGGATTCCTAGAGGCCATCTACTCCAACGTCTTACAGTTTAGGAAACTGAGGCTAAAATGATTTGCTCAAGGTTACCTAGTATTAAGCATGAAAGATGGAATTTGAACTCAGATTTTTCTGATTCCAGAGCCAGCACTTGTATCTATGCCTACATTGTTAGGGATTCCCAGGAGTCTTCTCTGAGATTGTGTTTGAAGTGATTTAGCTTTGTATGTTCCCATTGTTTGAACTTCAGTCTTCCAATAAAGGTGAAACAGAGATGATAAGACTTCTTTTTATCAGACTAAGTTGGATCTCTGATGTAAAAATTGGCTAAGACTCTGCCCTTTCAACCTTGGAATTTGTTTGTTAACTCAAATCTAAAGGTTCTGCCAGCACCATCCATCACATTTTTCCCTCTTCAGTCTCAATGGAGGGTCTGGTGCAGATTGTTCACCAGTTCTGGGAGCAGCTGCTTGGGTTGCAGGGGGTAGCTCTGATTCTACAGTCACAGCAAGAAAGCTACATTTATGTCATTGTGACTACCACACCTTCTGTAACAGAAGTGACTGAAGCTCTATCCCTGCTTGAGTTTACTATCACATTGATATCCCTTTGCAAGTGCTTCTATGAACCACTTTGGCCTAACTTAGTAAGTATGAACTAATAGTAAGGTAGCAGGTGTAATGAATAGAGTTTCAGACTTGGAGGAAGGAAAATCTAGATTAAAATCCTTCCTCAGACATTAACAAGGTGTGTGACTTTGGCTAAGTCATTTGACCTGTATGGATTAACTTCTCAGCACTTTGCACCAGTGCCTGGAATATAGTCAATATGTTATATAAGTGCATCTTGACATTCTAAACCTCAGTTCCTTACAGATGATGAGGTGGTTAAACTTAGTACCCTATAATATCCTCTCTCTAACTTGGGCTCTATGTTCCTCTGAGAATACATGAAAGAAAGCCTTGTACTATTCCAAAAGCAAGGTTGATTTTGTAATAGAAAAAGTAAGAAGAACCTTTTAGCATTGAGTACTTTCCCTGATGGAATAGGGGAGCCCATTTTGGAGATTAAAGGCATTTTAAGTGTGTAAGGAAAATATCTTTGCAGTGTCTGAGGTTCCCAATTAAATATGTGTATAGCAACTATAATATTAAAGATAAGATATTAAGAGAGGCAGTATCTTAGAATGGAGGTTACTAGTTTTATAATGAAATAAAATCTGGGTTGAATTCCAGCTTTATTTTTATGGACTTTGGGTAAATCATTTTTCTTCAGGTTGCTAATCATCATAATAAAGGAATTGAATTCATCGGTATCTAATGTTTCTAGTTCTTAATTTTATAAATACAAGATGAGTCTCATTAAGACAAATTTTTGAATACTGTGCAATTTCTTGAAAGAATTGTCTTCACCAAGTATCTTTACTTGCTCGCTATCTACTCTCAACTTTAAAAACTTGTTTTTTGCCCCAATTATTCAATTGAAACTGATTTCTACAAGGTCAACAGAAACCTTCTACTCATTGAATCCAGTTTCTTTGTTTCCACAACTTCATCTTCCTTTCTTTCTCTGCTGATTGACCTTTCTTTTGGGATCTCTTTTCTTTTCTGGAGATCCCCACTTCTCTTAGTTTTCCTCATACTTGTTTTTTTCTTCTAATAGCTGAAACTAATGTAAAATTTTTAAAAATAGTTTCAAAAACTAACAAAAAAGAACCACCTTTGTAACAAATATGAACCCATTGCCTTTCTATCAAGACGTGGAGTAGTATGGTTTGTTATTGGGTTTGTTATTGGTCCTCTGAAATGGTAGTTGGTTATTGTGATATTCTTAAGATTTCTCAAATCCCTTTCCATACATTTCCTCATGTAATCTTCATAATAAACTTTGAACTACAACTACTATTATTCTTATCTTATAGATAATGAAATAACCTGAGCTATTAGGCATTGTCACATGACTAGTAAGTATCGGTGGTAGGAATTAATACGTGGGATGGAGAAAACATAAATGCTTGTTAATTAAAAAGAATTATACTTTTTTTAAAAGAGTGAATTTGGTGAAATGATTGCTGAAGGACCTTTAGCTCTGCATCAAGATTCTGTGATCCTTATTTTAAAGATCAACTGCTCCATATATTTTCACACAGTCAAACCAGTATATTTTGTGCTTTCAACATGATTCTCACAACTGTGTACTTATTATCACAATATTCTTATGCTTGGAATATTTTTTTTAATTTGGTTCCATTGCTGCCCTTTCTTTAAAACTCAACTCAGATGCAGCTTCTGGGAACCTTTTCTATTAACCTTGGTTGACAGTGACTTTCTCCTTCTAACCACTTTTCTAACCACTTCTAACCACTCATATAAACCTTTGCTGTGAAACTCTTTTCTTTTCTATCATATAATATTGTCTATTTGACTCAGTGTGTTGGTTCTTGACTCCCTTTTAGACTATAAACTCTTTGATTGTATGGACCAGGTCTTACCTAAATATTTTATTTCTGCCTCCTCCCACTTCAGTGCCCTGATAAAGTTATACTTAATAAACATATATTGTTTTATTAGGTTTTTGGTTTTTACTGTGTTGTCCAGAATCACTAGACTTTACAGTATGGACTTCCATACTTTACAGCTGAGGATTCTCATCAGACCCTTAGTGAATGAAACTGGAACAGAATAACATGGATCTTCCTGGGACAAAAAAAGAGACCTTTCAATAAATAAAATAGGTGACTAGAAGGGGAAAAGACATAAGGGAAAGAGATTGCTGAGGTGCAATATGGAAACTTTCACCTGACATGACATGCCTCTGGGGAATGGAAGACCATATATTGGATACAATTGGGATATTATAAATACCTCCTGTGCCCTTTGGGTTGGCTAATGTATCAGCATCCTTCTCTTCATTTGATTTGATTTTTAAAAGTGTTGATGGAACAATTTTTTAACTGCATCATTTCCTATTCTGGTACCATTCTTACTTTTTTTGTCCAACTGTACAAAATTGTAATATGAAGTCTAGTTCAAGCATCTTCTTCTGTGTGGAGCCTTTCCTGATTTTAGACCCTCCCACCCCCATTATCTTGTTTCTCTTTTGTATAATCCTAAATTTGTACATAATACCTTCCCGGATAAGACTATAAATTCCATGAGGGCAGTTAGTGTTCATTTTTCTCTTTAAATCCCCAGCATTTGACACATAATAGGCATTTAAAAGTGATTGATTGTTTCAACATAGTTCATATTGTAAGTTTGAGAATTATATTTTGACTAAGGTAACTTTTGAGTGGTTTAGTCTGGATCTGATTTTCCAATAGCTAGAGACTTTATCTAAAGGTACTCATTGAAACCCTATCATCTTTCCTTGTGGAAGGGAAGAAAAGGAATATTTCTGATATTTCAGGTGAAAAAATGAAAATAATCATTGGAAGACAGACTGGAAGAAGGCAGAATGATTCTTAAATTTTATATGTGTTATGGACCCCATTGATAGTCTGGTGCAGCTTATGCATCCCTTCTCAGAATAATGTTTTCAATTTTATAAAATAAAATGCATAGTATTACAAAGGAAACCAGTTATATTGAAGTATATTTCAAAAAAATATAGATTTTTTTAAAAGTTCACAGATCCCAGATTAAGTATCCTTATACAAAAGGATCCTTTATATCTATTATATATTACTTTGGTCTCCCAACAATATTAAGAGGTGTGTACTGCAATTATTATCTCCCTCATTTACTGGATCTTTATTTTGTCCTTCCCCACAGGAAAGAAGATGGGGTGGAGGGCAATGGAGTTGGAGGGTATATAATGTCAGCACCATGGCCAGGGATAATGGAAAAGCTGATATCAGTGAATTAGATCAGCCCTAGTACTATGGAAATTACCAAGTCTTTCTTAGCTGAGCAGTTCTGTGTCACCATTGAAGATAACACAGCCTAATGTATACTGCAGAGATTTAGGGAAATGAGAACCCACCTGACTACCTGTCTTCTGTGATGAAATATTGTGGCCATTTTGGTTCCTTGCAGGAAATGATTCAGATCAGGGGTTCAAGTGCTAATATTATTTCGAATGCCTAAAACTCTCCTTAATGTGGCCATTTCTATGTATCTCCATGAACTTTTGCCAATGACCAGTGGAATCCTGATTATATGTGTGCTTCCCCTTCCCATAGCCATCTGTCTTAATTGTTGTAGCTAAGTTGTATCCAATTTTATGTGTTGTGTTCATGTTGTTTCTCCTAATAGAATGTAAACTCCCAGAGGACAAAGACTACTTTGTTTTTATCCTCATATCTCTAAAGTCTTGGGCACATAATATTTGGTTATGAAAAGATTATTAAGATCAGTTGAATTGAATTGAATATGTTTACTTATAACACACCTCTAGCTAAAATGAGGCAAGTTCTACAAAATCCACTAGTTTCAATTATAGTATAGTAATTTAATATACTTTTTATAATATTCAATAATTAATATATTGAGTGATAAAATCAATAATTAAAGGTATTTGTAGGCTTCATTGAGCTACTGAAACTGACAAGTTGATTTCTCTGATTTTTTTTCTTTTCACTTTTTTTAGTTGAAATTTTATTTTATTTTTCCAATGATATGCAAAGGTAGCTTTCAACATTCATCCATTTGGAAGTTTATGAGTTCCACATTTTTCTACCACCCTTAGATCCCCTCTCCTCATGACAGTGACAATATGGTAAAAGTTGTATATATTTTACATATTTCTTTATTGGTTATTACAATGTGAAAGAAGAATTAGAACTAAGGGGAAGTGGAAAAAATGTGGAAGAAAGGGAAAACATAAAAGAAGTTTTTAAAAAGTGACTATAGCTGACTTTGGTCTGCATTCAGACTCCATAGTTTTTTCCTCTGGATGTGGATGGCATTCTCCATGGCAGGTCTCTCAGGATTGTCCTAGATCTCTGAATTGCTGAGTGAGGTTGCATCCATCATAGTTGAGCATCCTACAATGCTGTTGAATAACTCATTGTGGTGCATTGTCTGATTCATTCTTTTCCTCTATCCATTGCACCATCCAATCAATTCCAGTTGCTTTTTATATGTAAGCTCATTTGATCCTCATCAAATATGTTCCTTGAGAGTTGGGATTCTGTTGTTTATCTATTTGTATCCAAGCAAATTAGCATAGTACTTTGTGTGTTCTAAGTGCTTAATTTTTTTCACTTAGTCATTCATAATATTTTACATAATGCTATATATCTTATAAGATAATACATACTCTGTAGACTTTATAATCAGGAATAATACTAGTGGAGTGTCATAGAAAGTGAGTCAGTCTGGCACAGTGGGTATAGAATGAACATAATAATTGGCACATAATAAATCCTTAATAGATACTTGCTGACTGTCTGATTGACTTGTCTTGGAGTCACAAAGATGTATTGGCTGTGTGACTTTGACTAATTTCTTCTAACATATCAGTGCCCCAGGAAAATCTCTAAGACTATATTGCAGAAAGGTTGCTGATCAGCATTAGGAGAAGGATTTTCCTTGTTGAAAAAAAAAAAAAGAAAATGAGAAGAAAAAAGAATCCTGACCAAAAGGGGGCATACATTGCTCCCTCTTGCCTGCAGTGTTCTTCCTCTGTAGTAACAAAGCATTCTTTTAATATGTTTCATTACCCTTCATTTTATGTTTATACATTACTTTTTTGTTTTAAGTTCCATTTTAGATTGTAGAATCCCTGAGGCCAGGAACTGTGTTATTCTTCCTTGTTTCCCTTCAGTGTGTAACAAAATGCCTAGCACAAATAAGTGTTGTAATCAAAACTGATCAAATGAGACAAAATGTCAGCACTCGAGTGACTTCATAATCTCGTCCGTGCATGTTCATCTCCTCTAGGACAAAGCACAACTCACTTACACAAGGGTGTCCTAGAGTCAGCTCTAACAGATTCAAGAGAGCTGATCATTACATTTGCATTATGAGCCTTGACATCTCAGGAATTAGCAAACACTACTAATAAGAATTAGATATAGTTTATTTGTTGTCTAGACTTGAGAACAGTTATAAAAAATAGTAATGTTGTAGATTAAACTCAAAAGTGGGCTATGCATACTTTTCTTTTTTCTTTTCTTTTTTTTGGAGAGTTGGTTGTTAAATATTTATCAACATCTCACTGTAGCTATACCCCCATATCTTGGAAAATTCTTGCCCTTGCCTTCATCTAATGCCTCCATTCAAACCTTTTCCAAAGCCCTGGAGTGGTGCCTCTAGATTTCTTTTTATCTAAGGGTACTAGTGCAGATAGTTAATAAAATTTTATATTGATAGAACCCAAATGATAGTTACAGATGTGTTATGTTATTAAATTTCAGAGAGGAGGAAAAAAAAAAAGATCTGAATAGGGAAGAAGGGAGATTTGCTTCCTGGAACACTGAGACAATAAGTGACTTATACAGGGACACATAGTAGATGGCTTTTGAACTTATGTATTTTTGACTCCCAGGCCAGTGTCCCACCTGTTTTATCAGGTTGCTCCTCATAAAATATTCTATAATTTTAAGAGTAATTAAAGTCAAACTCCAGATGGTGGGTGGTGCAGTGGAGTCAGGGGGTCAGTGCTGGGCCTGAAGTCAGGAAGACATCTTTCTAAGTTCAAATCTTTCCTGGGGCATTGAGACATTAGATGAATTAGCCAATGTCACACAGCCAGTAATTGTCAGAGATGGAGCTTGAGCTCACATCTTTTTGACTCCAAGACAAGTCAATCGGACAGTCAACAAATTTTTTTTAAATGGGAAAGCACTTGCCTATCTCTAGTTTTATGCCTTTCTTCTCTTCCTCTGTACCTTTTTCCAGATGACCAATAAACAGCTTAGCACTCAAAATTTGCCAATTCTTTTGATTCCCTGAAATATAATTATCTTGACCTGCTGACTTAAACTCACCATCTTTTATATTTTGGCAACCAAACCTTCTTTTTGATCAAAATCAATTCAGAATGGCAATGTTTTGATTTCTTTCCCCTTTGTAATTTCTTGTTTCTTCCCCAAAGCCCTTTCCACATATAAGTCCCTGTAACAAACCTTACTGCCTTTAAATGATTTTCAAAGAAGTAAACCTCTGGCACTGGGAATACAAACAGGGATTATATGATAATATAATCCATCATTATATGATAGTAATACTGACCTTTGTCTTTAAGGACATAGAGATTTTGGATGAAAGGTGTCATGAAAATGTAGAGTGTCATCACATCCAACACTAAGCTCTTGATAATGGGTCAGATATATCTTTAGTGAAGTAGCTTCAGGAGGATTACTTGAAATCACCTCATTCTCCATCTAATAGCCACCTCTTCATAATACATTTAATTAGTGCTCAGTGTTTGGTTGTGAAATGCTGACCAGTTGGGCCATTAAGTCACATTAGAAACACAATAGCTAACCAGACATGTGCCTGTTCTTGCAGAGAGGTCAACATATCTTGGTTCTTGCTTTTAATATGGAATGGGATGATTGGAGAGCTGTTAAAAGATATCCTTTTTTTATTATTTTTAGTTTGCATAAAGGCATTTCTAAAAAATGTGTTCTGTGGGAAGATTGGGATTTGTGGCAGATGCTAGAGCTGGGGAGCAGTAAATCTTGAAAGCTTGGTGAGCTACAATTATTTTTGTAGTGTATCAGGACAATAGGTACATTTTAAAGTTCCATGCCACCAACTAGGCTGTCTTCTAAGAAGACTAGTGTATCACTTCAAATATAGCAAAGACTTGGATTTCCTTACCTACCTACAATTAGAAAAGTAGAGACAGGAAGAAGAGATAGCTGGAGCTAAGAACATGATCTCTTTCTCCTCATGCTATTTTTTCCTTTTTTTCATGGACTAGAGCAAGAAATCTTCTTCTGCCAGGAGAGTGTTACCTAAGCATTGGGAAATTAGGGATTTCTGAATCTCATAGAAGGTGTATCTCTTGATATTAGCCACAACACAGATTGTTACCCATCTATGACATGCCCCTTCCTTCAATGTATCCCACTGATGTTCCTAAATGAATTACCACTAGTTCTAGGATCCTATTATTTTTTTTAGAAAGATTTTGTTTATTTTGAATTTTACAATTTCCCCCTAATCTTGCTTCCCTCCCCCCATCCCTCACAGAAGTCATTCTGTTAGTCTTTACATTGTTTCCATGGTATACATTGATCTCAGTTGATTGTGTTGAGAGAGAAATCATATTCCTGAGAATCCTATTCTTGAGAAGCAGCATGGTATAGTGTGTATAGAACTCTGAACTTAGAATTTGGAAAACCCAAGTTCAGATCCCACCAGACAGAACTATATGACCCTGGGCAAGTCATTTAACCTCTTTAGGTCTCAGTTTCCTTATCTGTAAAATGAGGTAGTTAGATTAAAGAGGTGTTTGAGATCCCTTCCAAATCAGTATCTCCGATTTTGTGATGCCATGACTATTGACTATTGTTTTTACTAGCTATTCTAAAATCTTCTGTCCTCACACTAATATTTTGGGAACTCAGACTATCTTTTCTTCTACACTCAAGTCCTTGCATAGAAGGTGATTATTTGGATCACTTTCAAGGGCCTTGGGGAAAACTCCCTGTTCATTTTGAACTTAGACCTCTATTTTGAAGTTAGGAACAAATCTTACTGGGAGAAAATACCTCAGACAGAAAAGATTCACATGCCCTTAAAAATGAGACTTTACTAAACTGAGTATTTCCAACTTTTGATTTGTCTTCAATGGTGGCCTTGAAAACTAATTTCCAATTTTCATCCTTTTTTGTTATTGTTCTCATCCTCTTTCTTTATACTAGTAATAAGCTACTGTATGGGGGCAGGGGTGGTCAATAGGGTGGAGTATGGAGGCTATAAGGATCAATCTTGTATTTGTAACATGTCTTGAAAAGTAGAAGCCATGTGTAAGTATTGGGCATTACTGGCCATTATTCTTTATGCCAGAGTTGGTTTCTATGTGCCTTTTTTGTACCAAATAGATTTAATGAGTTTTAGAGTTATCAAATTCAATAAGCCATTACTTCTATTATTTCAAGTCTATGATAGTTGGCTGACTCCAAAAAGCACGGCCATAAAGGTAACAAGGGAAATAGAGCTGTTCTGTGTCGTGATAGTTGGGCTCATTTATTCTCAGAATGAGGAATGGTTTCTGTTGTTGATGCTTTTATTACCCCAGTAGGGTGGAAAGACAGACTCTCTTGTTCCTTAGACTGTTTTCTTGGCGGTGAAGTGGACACCAGGACAATCCAACATTGCATTTATATTGGGTATACATGTATACTTTAGGTTTTTTCAGGACTAGAATATATATATATTATATACATAATATATATATATATATATATATATCCCTTCAAATGATAAGGTTTTTTTGCAAGGCAGTGGGGTTAAGTGGCTTGCCTGAGGCCACACAGCTAGGTAATTATTAAGTGTCTGAAGCTGGATTTGAACTCAGGTACTCCTGACTCAAGGGTCAGTGCTCTATCCACTGCACCACCTAGGTGCCCTGATAATAAAGATTATTAAAAGCACTTTTCAAAACTTAAAGTACTAAATAAATATGAGCTGCTGCTACTTCTATTACTTACACTTCTACTATTACTTCTGCTACTGCTAGTATTTCTACTTCTATCACTACTGCTGCTGCTGCTGCTGCTACTATTATTAATTCTCCTATTATGGTACAGTGGGTAGCTTTGTTCTTGGCACATGGCAAGTGCTTAATATGTTCCCATTCATTGATTGAGTCAAAATTATTTTTTAAATTGATTGTGGACACCATAGAATCTTCTATTGACTACACTTTTCACTCAGTTGTAGTCAGAGAATGTGTATGCTGCATGAAATTGCCAAAGGAAGTGTCTTTCTTTCTCATATTTTCCTAACGATTCCCTTGATAAATGCATAGACCATTCTCATAAAGATTTTGTAGAGATGCAAATATAGAGATGGGTCATTAGTTGCTTTCTTTTCTGTTTCTTTATTTGGAAGGAAATAAAAGTACTATTTTTGATTTTTTTTCTATTTTTTTGGTGGGAGGGAAGGGAACTTGCCTCTTTTGAAATATCTTGAAAGGTAATCCCAAAGTGCCTTTAAAGTTGCTCCTAACATTGATTTCCTTTCTGTGTACTTGATCAGACTCAGTTGCTGTCACTTTAAAAAATGTCATTTTTACTTTCTCAAAATCCATATCAAGTTGTGAGGAAGTAGTGCCCACATTTGGTGGTCCCATTATTTGTATCTGTAGATATATTCTCTTTGTGCTTGTGTCTGTCTGCCCTCTTTCTAGAAAGGTTACAAAGCAATATGACTTAGATGGGTTTTTCTCAGAACTGTCTGAAAGCTCATTTTCTCAACTGCCTTTTTAATTTTAATTTTTCAGACAAGATCGAATACTATATACATATGCATATATATGCATATACATATATATATATATGTATATATATGTTTGGTTTTTGCAAGACAATGGGGTTAAGTGACTTGCCCAATATCACTCAACTAATAATTACTAAGTATCCAAGGTCGGATTTGAACTCAGATCCTCCTGACTCCAGGTTCTGTGCTCTATCATTGTGCTACCTAGCTTCCCTTCTCTTTATATTTTTAAAGATTTGGTCCCTTAATTTTGCGCAGATTGGAAGTAGATTGGAAGACTACTTACCATCTGTGTCTTACTTAGATTTTTATGGAACTTTTGACATGATGAATTTTTCTGACCTGGGAAGCTTCTCTTTTCTTTAGGCAAATTGGTAACTCCCCCTTTCAATGGCAAATTAAGTGTGGATACCTGTTGGTTTAATCCACCATGATTCTGTACTACTGAGCTCTAGAGATCTTTCCACCTCTGCCTCTCTTGCAGCTGTGGCCTTACAAGTGCATGCCACTACTTCTGGCTATGACTTCACACTCCGTGTAGAATAACCTTCCTTTTCTTCATTGCCAACAGCTAGTTTGAACATATTAAGATGGAAATGTTGTAATTTCATGAAGTGCCTTCTTTTCATGTTTAGCTTTGCTTCTAATTTAGTCTTTATTTTGCCCTTTGCTCTAATCACTCAAATATCTATATCTATGCTTCTCTGTCTCTGTCTGCGTGTGTGTGTCTCTCTCTCTCATACACACACACACACACACACACACACACACACACACACACACACCACTCGGAATAGACTCCCACATCAATAACCAATCATTTTTTATCTACTAAATTGTAATGAATTTAATTGTTTGATACTATTCATGGCCTCTTATCCAAGATCTTACAATTTTCTTCTTAAAGTATTCATGATATGAAGACATAATATTTCTGTCTCATCTACAAACCTTTGACTTTTTATGTCTTGATCCCAAATCATATTTTCAAACATTTTTTCATCATTATTTCATTGAAGTCACCAAGCATTAATATAGTCATTTAATTTGGAAGATCTCAGCTTCATAGTAAAAATTTTCATATGGCTTCATCCTCTGCTACAGAGATTGGTGCAAACATTTCCTTTCTAGTGTTGTGTTTTCTTACATTCAACAAGAATGTTGTCAAAAGAATGACAGATCATCCCTTCATATCATGTTTCTTGTTGCCCTTCACCACAGGATGAAATTGGTTTTGCCACCTTCTTTGTTTTCTTCTTTGAGGAGAACCTGTAAGTTTTTCTTCCATGTGGGGCAGTGGACAGAGCACTGGCCTTGGAGTCAGAAGGGTTGGAGTTCTAATCCAGCCTCCAGATACCTGAAACTTACTAGCTATGTGACTTTGGGAAAGTCGCTTCAACCTGATTGTCTTACCTCCTGGGCCATCTTCAATCATCCTGATCCATACCTGGCCATTGGACCCAGATGTCTCCAGAGGAGAAAGTAAGACTTTTGACTTAGTACAGCCCCACCACCTCACTGGGATCCAGTTCATGAGCTTGTCACAACAAGCATCATCCATTGTTTGTCTGCTAGTTACATTTTCTGAGAGAATATCAGTATAGAAGTGGCTGCATCTATCTCTCTGTATCTTCCATTTATCTTCCTGTAATATTTTGCTCCTCCTATTAGAATATAAATTCTCTAAGGGAGGACTCCTTTCTTTTCCCTTCCTTCCTTCCTTCCTTCCTTCCTTTCTCATACCCAAATCCTAGCAATGTGACTGGCACTTTTTAAGTATTAATAATAATAATATAAGTATTATTAATTAACTTATTGATTGATTCAGTTCTTCTAACTCATTATATCTTGAAGATTAAGAGTGTCAACAGTAGAAGTCAGATAGGTGGTGCAGTGGAGAGAGCACCAGCCCTGGATTCAGGAGGACCTGAGTTCAAAGCCTGACTCAGACATTTAATAATTAACTAACTGTGTGACCTGGGGTAAGTCACTTAACCCCAATGCCTTGCAAAAAAAAGGAGTGCCATCAATTAAGCTAGTTTTGGGTTGCTTTAGTAACCTCTCTTCCTTTTTCTCTCACATCTCTGAAGAAGTAGAAGGGAGTTTGATTGGAGTGAGCATCGTTTTGCATTTTATTTAGTTGCTGCATGGGTCCCAGTGGCTCAAATATTATTCAACATGTGGCCAACATTCTGATGATAAACTTCTCAGAACTTAGACTGGCTTTCATATAGCAGACACAGCTATTCATATAGCAGACTCAGATATTCCAAACTCCATTCCAGTTAGAAAGAATGTCTCCCAGCTTGTGTCTCCCTGGTACAGCTTTTTAGAACCCAGGTTACATCTTATCATGATAAGAGTCTAATGTGGGACTGTTTTTGAGGGAGAGCAAAGATAACAGCTTCCAAGAATGAGTACTCCTTGCCCAGGGAAAGTGATGTGTGCCTCATGGCAGGGGAAGGAACTCAAAGGTTTTTGGTTTTTCTCCTTGCATCATCAATGGAGACTTAACCAAATTCAACAAACATTTATTTAGTGTCCACTATTTATTTTTTATTTAGTATTTAGTAGATAAGGCATTGAAGATGCTAGAGACTGAATTGGAAGGCAAATAACCTTAAAAATTTTCTTTCCCTTTTGGAAGAAATGTACAAAAACAGAGTTGTACTATGGAACAATGCCAGGGCAGCAGCCAGAATCCTCGGAATGAGAAATACCCTAAAAAGGAACTAGCAAGGGGCAGCTAGGTCATGCACTGGATAGAGCATTGGTTTAAATCCAGCCTCAGACAGTAATTACCTAGCTGTGTGACTCTGGGCAAGTTGCTTAACCCCATTGCCTTGCAAAAACTGGAAAAAGAAAAAAGAGAGAGACAGAGGAACTGGCAATGAGAAGATGAAAGGGCTCAACCAGAGAGTCTGGTATTTGTGATTGAATATGGCTGTGAAGTTTCTTTTATAGGATTATTTGTTCATTGAAAGATTTCTGTTTTGTCTTCTTCATACTTTCAATGATCCTTTCTTTGATATTAGGGCTAACAATATCAGTCAAGCAAGTATTAATTAATTTTCAATAATGATCCAGGTACTGTGCTGAGTTCTGGGGATACTAAAATAGAAATTAAATTCTCAGGGATCATAGGTTCTGTCAGGAGCTAACTACCTTAGGAGTCCAGAAAGGCTTCATGGAAAACTTGGGATCAGATCAGAATTCTAAGATGAATCATGTAGAGAAATTCCTCTGTTTCTGGGAGAAGGGATGGGTATAGAATCTGATCTAGGAGAAGTGAAAATGTTTACCCCATATGTAACCAGGCCCTATCTTCTTTTTATTTTCTTGCAAAGCAAATGGGGTTAAGTGGCTTGCCCAAGGCCACACAGCTAGGTAATTATTAAGTGTCTGAGACCAGATTTGAACCCAGGTACTGCTGACTTCAGGGCCGGTGCTTTATCCACTGCGCCACCTAGCTGCCCCCCCCCGTTATCTTCTTTAAAACACAAAATTAACCTGTCATATTAGGGAGATCCAATAATTCTGATGACTTAATTTGGGGGGGGGTTACAAGACAATGGGGTTAAGTGACTTACCCAGTCACTTGTTTTATCACTGTGCCACTTAACTACCCCAACTTTTCATTTTTCACAGATATTTACCCATAATGTTTATATTAAAAAAAAGACAACAAGAATCATTCAGGAGCTATGTGAATGGAAAATGAGGAAATAGATTCGTCTTGTGGTGTGTGAAGTCTGTATTGTTCTAGGGGCTCACTGTCACAGGGTTTAGAAATTTCTACTATAGAAAGCTGGCAACAATTTTACTCCTATTTCTCAAAAGGACTATTTTGAAACAATACTGATTTATTGACTCCCTCTTCATCTATCAGGTGTATCTTAACCTAAGGACAAGTGTCTCTTCTTAGCATTGCCAAACCAAAAATTCCAATGAAGGAATGTCTTCTCTCTTATGTAAGGAGGGCTGTTGACAGTCCCATTTTTCATCTTTACCTCTGGTGCCTGGGCTTCTCTGTTTCTGCCATTGATAAACAGATCATCCTTCAGACCATACTGAATGAGCCTTAATAGCATCCTGAAATGAAATATGATTCAGGAGGTTATCATTTCCTGAAGTTATGAGTGCTGCAATAATTTTTTTCAAGTCCTTTTCCATGTTTAATGGTTATTGGAGCAGCAGGGAGACTGAGTAGACTGACCGGCTTAGCCCAGCCTATGAAAAGACCTGAAAATTTATTTCCCTTGGCACAGAATTGTGGGGAAGGGCCTCCTTAATGCAAAGGGAATGTGTATTTTGTGGGTCAGACATTTAACCCACTAAATAAAGACAGGAGCCAAGGAGCTGGTTTGGACTTAACGGTGGGAATCTTGAAGTCTTATGTAGTCATAGAACTACTGGGATCCAGAGAAGGGCAAATTCCTTCTCCTTTGGTTTGGTACAACATATCAAATCATTTAGGGGTGAGAGAGAATCTAAACTGAATTTTATCTAAAGTGATTTCCTTATAGGAGCCTTATGATTGCAAAGGCATAGCAACAGAGCTCAAGAGCTCTGTACTTCACAATATTTACCATTTTCCCCTGAACATATTTCCTTTTTTAGTCTTTTGGATTGCTCTCCATGGACAAGAAATACAGACTTTTTGTGAATCCTTCAAAGTTTTGGAGAGCTGAGCTACCCTCTCTAGGTCTTGTTACACAAAAATGTTCCTGAAAAAACCTTTAAAGATCTTTGTCTTCAGGGATACTCCTGCTTGACCCCCCCGGAATTTAGTTTAATAGCCAAATTTTATATTGTTTTATATTTTTATTGTTTTATTATATTTTACATTTATTTATATAGTAATGTATTTATTATATTTATGTTTTATATTATATTTTGCTTCTCCTTCCCTAAAAATGATGATCCTTATCTGATGCCTGCATCCAATATTAGACAG
The DNA here is from genome assembly GCF_037893015.1 of Macrotis lagotis. Classification (NCBI taxonomy): domain Eukaryota; kingdom Metazoa; phylum Chordata; class Mammalia; order Peramelemorphia; family Peramelidae; genus Macrotis; species Macrotis lagotis. The sequence goes on from NC_133660.1 coordinate 244,070,192, forward strand.
TAGCAATTGAGGTAAAAAGAGCACTGAATTTGGAGTCAGAAGATCTTCCTTCAAATTCTGCCTCTGATTATATCAATGACTGATCTAAATCATCAATTATTTTGCTTCTCAGTTTCCCTATCTGTAAAAGGAGAGCTTACAAGTAGATGGTAATAAGTGATTTCTTTTTTTTAAATAACACTTTAAGTTTTACAAAGATCTTTCCCTTTCAGAAGATGGAGGACTACCCTACCCACTCAATAATATTTATTTTCTTAAGTAAGAGCACTTTCCCCTTTGATTTTACTCCCATTTTATGTTATCTTTTTGATTTCTAAAACCTCACTTTGAAACAAGAACTGCAAGACTTCTTATCTCTATTTACAGATGAAAAAGAAATGAGTTTCAGAAAGGTTAGTTGACTTATCCTTCGTCACAAAACTAACATGTAGAGTAAGGATTCAAATTCAGGTATCACCCACCTCCAAATTTAGTTGGCTTTTTTTACCCTTCAATTCCAGCCATAAATATTATAATCCCATCATCTTGCATTTTTCTGTTATACTCAATAATATTCCTTTTTCCTTCTTTCTCTTTTCACTTTATCCTCATTGTATAATGTATGTAAGTTCCTGTTTCCTTAGTGATAGACCTAAAGGTATGCTGATCATTGTTTAACAACTGACTTTCTGGGAAAAATACACTCACTACACACTCTTACATTTAACTTCTATTATTAACATTTTCTACCTTACTTTTTTAAGTCCAGGCAATCAACAACAACAAAAAATGAATACATCAAGCCCTGTTTGTTAGTGCTTGTTGATTTATAAGATATAAATGTTCACAATGAAAATTTAACAGCTGTATCTGACACATCCCTGGTTACACCAAACATTTTAATGGTTGCCTATACTTGGGAAACTTGGCCCTTTATACCTATTTTCTATTTCTTCTCATAATGTTCCTTCACTATAGAAGCAACTGTTATTTCTCTTCTGAACCAAAAGTTAAGACACACTAAATTTTGCCACACTGCCCAAACGAGAGTATTTCCTAGCAATACACACTTTGTAGCACTCAAGGTTGGACATTCTCATTCAGGCAGCCATCACCCCCACACTGCCACATCCACTCACAGATCAGCTAAGCTAGGAATAGATGGGAGACTGCACAGGTTCCCATGTGTAGTTATTGGCAGGAGCAGTGATATTTCTATTCCTTGAGATACTCCATCTCCATAGATCTCAGTGTTGGCTAGCTTAAATATATTTTGTATTGCTCATCAACTTTACTCACCCTGTTAGTATTTGCTAAAATATCTTGAAGGTTTATATAAGAAGATTGGAAGAGAACATTTCAGATCAGGTCTATCACAGAAAATTCAGAATATTGTATAAAGTCATTGAATTTGACAGAGAATGAGAATTTTTAGATAAAATTTTTATTTATTTCAATAAATATTTTTGAATTACATTACAATTTTTTCAGTGTTCACTTTTAGAAATTGTGATTTCCAAATTATCTCCCTCCTTCCCATTCCTCCCCAACCCTGAGAAGACAAGCAATAAAATATTTCTTATATATGTGAAATCATGTAAAACAGATTTCTCTATTAGCCATATTGCAAAGGAAAACACACACACACAGACACATACACACACACACACACACACACACACACACACACACACACACACACACAGAACCCAAGAAAAATAAAGTCCAAAAAAAGTATGTGTACTCAGATTCCATCATTTCTCTCTCTTCGAGGGGGATAACATTTTTCATCATGGGTCCTTTGGACTCATGGATCATTGTTTTCATCAGAGTAGCTAAGTCTCTCACAGTTGATCATCCTTAAACTATTTTTGTTACTATATGCAATATTCTGGTTTTGTTCACTTCACTTTGCATCAAGTCATATAATTTTTTTCCCTGAAACCATCTTGCTTGTCATTTCTTATAGAACAATGTCATGATCTCATACAACAACTTGTTCAACCATTCCCCAAATTCCCCTCATCTTCTAATTCTTTGCCTTCACAAAAAGAACTTCTATAAATATTTTTATACATATAAGTCTTTTTTTCCCTTTTTCTTTGTTTTCTTTGGAATATAGACCTAGTAGTGGTAATATTGGGTCAAAGGTTATGTACAGTTTTACTGCCCTTTGTCCATTATTACAAAATGTTCTCCAGAATGGTTGGATCAATTCAGAACTCTATCAACAATACATTTAGTGAATGAATGAAGTCTTAAACCTAATGTTTTGAGCCTCACTCTCCTTGTCCGGACATTTTAATATCTAAATATATATAAACATGAACACATAAAATGAAATATATACTAAATATAAAGTATAATGCTATAATAGCATCTATATATGATAACATTATAATTATGATCATATATATAATGATAATGGTAGTAACTAAAGTTTATATAATACTTAGTATATATTAAATATTATGCCAAGTGCGTTACATTTATTTTCTCATTTGATCCTCAAAACAACAACCCTATGAGGTAGATGCTGTCATTATTTCTATTTTATAGATAAAGAAAATGAGTCAAGGAGTAATTAAGTTAATTGTCCAAGTTATACATTGAGGGAAAATCTGAGACCAAGTTGAATTCAAGTCTTTCTGAGAACAGGCCTGGCACTGTGGAGTTACCTAGTGCTCTTAGGTAGCTAATAGAGATAACCCCTATAAATAACTATTTCATGGAGTTATTATGAGATTCAAATGAAATAATTCATACGAATCAAAAGCATTTTTCAAACTTTAAAATGCTCTCTTAGTATCAATTACTTCTATTATTGAGTAGCTAGGTGATGCAGTGGATTGAGTGCTAAGGTTTTGAGTCTGGAAGACTCTTCTTCATGAGTTCAAATATGCCTTAGATACTTATTAGCTCTGTGAATCTGGGTGAGTCGTTGTACCCTGTTAGCCTTAGTTTCCACATCTGTGAAATGAGCTGGGGAAAGAAATGGAAGTTTCCTAAGAATGGTATCTTTCCTAAGAAAGCCAAATGAGGTCATAAAGAATCAAACATGACTGAAATAGCTGAACCCATCTACACATTATTGTGATTTCATTTTTAAGAGGCTGTATAGTATAATGAAGGGAAGAAAGGAGAAAAACTTATTAAGTGCGTACTATATGCCAAGCACTTTAGAAATATTATATTTTTTGATTCTCACAACAGCTCAGGGAAGGAGGTACTGTTATTTTACATTTTACAGTTGGGGAACCTGAGACAGGCAGATTTTAAGTGATTTGCCCAGTCACACAGATGTCTAAGGCCAAATTTAATTCAGGTCTTCCTAAACTCAAGTTTCAGCACTCAGCTTAGTGGAAAGAGAATCAGCTTGGTGTTAAGAAGGCTAGATTCAAAGCCTTCCTCTTGACTCCCATAGGCTTTGGGAACCTGAATAAGTCCTTAACTTCTCAGTTCTCGAGGCTACTTTTGAAGACAAGGACTTGTTGAGAAAGTGCTGACCTGTGATGATGGATGAAGTTTCATCTTCTAGAATTCTCTCTTATCAACAAAAGCAGAGGTACAACCTTTAGTCCCTCTATTCTGGTATCTTTTGGCTAAAAGAACTAAGCTCTAATGGTGTCGATTCAGACATTAGTCAGCAGGTGGGGGATGGCTCTGTGTGTGTTTGTGTGTGTCTGTGTGTGTGTGTGTGTGTGTGTGTGTTTGTGTGTATGTGTTTTGTTTGCTGTATGAAGGCCTTCCCAGAGCCCTTGAAATCACTCCATGTAGGTGATTGTCTGCTCTGTTTATATACACAACTGACTTGGACCATAGGGACCATGGCTTTGCTCTGCTGAGCCACTTAATGAGAGAAAGATAGACAAACCTATTTGCTACTGTTTTGTAAGAATGAATTTGGAAACAGGCAAAAATTTAGTCTATTTTAGTAGCAGCAAATGCCAACAGAGATCTCATCAAATCCCCCATCTGCTCACCTGAAAAGTTGGATTGTGAACCAGCCCCCAGTGAAGAAGCAACACCAGTTGTTTTGTTGAGAGAAGTTAGGTCCCAGCTGTTTATTGGATCCGGTCAATGTATATAGTTTCAAACTCAATGAAAGCGAATATAGTATCATATACCCTTTAGATGTAATGTTTTTCTCATGAATTTAAGGAACTTCTTGTTCTTGTTGCTTGTCCTTTGTTCTTGAAGAGGACTCCTCCTCAGGGAGGTGATTACCATGACTTCCAAGGGAATTGGAGTTTAGTTTCTTTCCTATTGAGCCATCTGGGTCTAGGGTCCAGATATCGATCAGGATGCCTGGAGATGGCCCCAGATGCCAGCAACTTGTACCAAAAAAGGAACCCACCAAACATTCAATTTTGGTGTATTTATCTTTTCCATCACATTTAATGTACTTTTACATGATTGTGATCTGTAACCCGGATGGGGTGACTAGTCTTTGCCCTAGGATACCAACATTTAGAGACTACAGCTAGTGCTTTCACTCCATCAGTAGCATACAAATAACTGAGATCCCAGCTGGCAAAAGTAACTGAAGTTGCCAGATGGTGCTTCCTCCCGGCAGTGTTTGAAAACAATGTTTGTACCACTTGCCTTGGGAATGTTTTCTATTACCTCAGGTGCAAGAATTGCTAGTTATGCCTTTGCAATATATTTATGCTAGATGGTAAAGCAGGTTGGTATCATCCAAAGAATGCTGATCTAGGAATTCGAAGTCTCCATACTCATGTGACTTCAAATAAGTTTCTTCCCTGAGTTTCTACATTTCAGTCCCTGTCCATTTTATCTCATAGTTAATGTATATAACAATTGAAATTATTCCCTCCACTTTGCACCTGCTGCTCTGTCTGCTATTAACTCCAGGTACAAGATGTGATCTCAGAATAAGGACATCACTTCTAATCTCATCACCATGCTGCTAATTTCAAGCCTTGATTACCACCTCCCTCAGTCTCCTCTCCAAAGGGCAGACTACCAAACTTCTCCCAATGTCTTCCTTCATAAAGGGTAGATACTGGATTCTCAGATCACTTCACTTTGCATCTGCTCTGCTTTGCAACTGTTCCCAAGCTGGGATATGTTGTCATTCCCTTCCTTCCCCCATTGCCACCTTGTGTGTGATTGTGCATTCTCTGAGGAAAAGGACTGTCTTTTTATTAATTGTACCCCCAACAGAACCTGGCACTATTTATTGGATTGGATTGAATGATTGGATCCAATTTGTGCTATGTATGTATCAACATTCTTTATCATTTTAAAAAAATTAGTTAAATAGTATTCCATTGAGATGGAACAACAAGCATGGCTTGTGGGAGAGACAGCTATCTTTGGAATCAGAAAACCTGGATTCATGCCTCTGACATATACTGCCATGTGACTATGCCCCTAAATACTCTCTAAGTTGCAAGAAGTTGTGACATTTTTCATTTGTAAAGGGAGTTTTCCCTCTACTCGTTCCTACTCTAATGAACTCATGGGTTTGAATTTGTATATGAGAACTTCTTTTTTCTATTTTTTAAAAGATTTTCTTTATTTTGAGTTTTACAATTTTCCCCTAATCTTACTTCCTCCCCCCCCACAGTAAGCAATTTGCCAGTCTTTACATTGTTTCCATGGTTGTATATGAGAATTTCTACAATGAAAACTCCCTCCATCAATGAAAACAGCTTCTCTGTAACTTACTCTCCTTTTTTGGAGTCAATTGGGGTTAGGAGGTTTGCCCGGAGTCACATAGCTAGTAATTATCTGAAGTCAAATTTGACCTCAGATCCTCTCAACTCCAAGGCCAGTGCTCTATCCACTGCACAACTACCTCTGTAACTTATACTCTTTGAGAGTACCATATATGGGGCAGCTGGGTGGCATAGTGGATAGAGCACCGGCCTCGAGTCTGGAGGACCTGAGGTCAAATTTGACCTCAGACACTTAATTACCTAGCTGTATGACCTTGGACAAGTCACTTAACCCCATTGCCTTAAATATAAAAAGTACCATATATACAAATGCATACATGTGTGTGTATATATAAATATATTTATACATATACATTATATGTGTAAACCTATTTACATTATATTACATTTTATATTTACATTATAGTACATTATATAGATAAACATGCATTACATATTTGCATATGGTTATCAATAATTATATTATCAAACACCCTTTATTTTAAAGCTAGGTGTACATATGTATATATGTGTACTTTGACATTACATATACATATGTTTATATATATTCAAAAACATGACATCTCCACTGTATTTAGTCAGTCAGATCAAATTGCATTCATCTATGGAAACCTTCCCAGTTCCCTTCAAACCACAGAGATTTCTGATTCCTGTGAATTCAGAATTCTTAGTGTCAGTATTGTTCCTTTGATACTTTTATGGTAGATAATCAATATATATTTCAATAAATGAATGGATTTCTTAGTTCATGGAATTCTCCAGTTAAATGAAAGACTCTTTTTTTAGTTAAACTATTGTTCCAAATCTTTGAGATCCTGAATCTGTTTTCCTGACTTCAAGATAACTTCATCCCGATTTGATGATTGAAAATCTTGTGGTGGATGCCTTTAGGCTATCCTTTCTCATTACTGAAGACTTAAAGATGAAGATGCTAACAATGTAGCAGACACAGATGAATGTTTTGAATTCTATAAAATACCTTAAAAGCTGTTTCTTAGTTTAAATGGACACCCTTTTTTGTCATTTCTTTTCTTTTTTTTAGGGATCTAAAAGGGAGTAGCACAAATAATACGATGATATTAGCAAACAAATCCATGATTTCATCATCTCTACCAGTAAAGATTGACAACTATTCTGAAAGTTGAACAATAATTTAATTGACATTTTGTTATAAAATGCTTTATATACCTGAAAGTTCTTTGATTTTCACAACAACCTTGAGATAAATAGTAGGGGAAGACTGAGTAACCATATTTTACAGGGGAGAAATAAGCTCAACCCCAGAGAGGTGAACTGACTTCCCCAAAGCTACACAGTAAATAAGTGACCAAGCTGGGATTCATAGGCCAGGTTCATTCCTCCATATTATTATTATTATTATTAAAGGCTAAGGCCAATCTTCCCACCTTCCAGTCCCAGAATGTCCATTGGCTTGTTTCCCCAGTCAAAAGTTTCTGTGGGTTCTATTCTTGGAATGTAGGAAGGTGATGCAGAAAGGGACCTGCTTTTGTAATTCTGTTAGCAAGACTGTTCAGCCTTGACATATATGACTTTGTAGTCATTTCAGTCAAATGGCTTTTATGAAAATTGGATAAAATTCTCAAGTTAAATCCTCATCTAAAGCCAGGGGAAGAATGTCCTCTTCCTTGAGCTTGCTGTCCCTGCAAGAGGAATTCCCAAAGTCCTCTTGCAGCCACACCAGGGGAAAGACCCTTTAAGGAGTTCTCAAGTGGTTAGTTACAGACATTGTTTAGATATTGCAAATTTGGGGATGGGTGTCAAGGGAAATAATAAGGAATTAAGTATATCACACTCTACATATGGAGACTATGAACTACAGTTAGAAACTAGTCTTTTTCTGCTAATGATTTCTGGCAATAATTATCCTTGTGGATCTTATTGCACATAAAGGGACCAAAAATGTTACATTCACTACCACTGGAACATTGGCAGTGGCTACAACTCTAGACATATGTGGTATACAATTCTATTAAATTTATAAACATTTACTAAGGACCTACTTTTTACTAAACACTGTGTGGGGCACTGTAAATATTCAGACAAAATTTAAATTCTCTCAAGGAATTTGGAGCTTTCATTTTAGGATTAAGAAAACTTCATCATTATCATTGAGTTGGCATTCTTTGCCCCTCCACTCCAAAATAGAATGACCTAGAAGTAGATAATAAACAGAAACAGAGCTAGAAGGGTGCTTTAGAAGTCATCTCATTTTCTAAATAACAGAGCCTTGCCTCAGAGACAAGAAGAGTATTTATGACCACAGTGGTCATGAATGTCAGAATCAGGATTTGAATGCAGATCTCTAACCTAAAGTTCATCATCCTTCCCATTGTACCATACAGCTTCCCCTTGCCCAGATGAAAATGGAATTTAGCTGAAAAGAAGCAAAGTAATCTTAATCTGTACTCCTTTCTATTTCTCCTTTCAGAAATGTAACCCAGTATCATGATGGTAGAACAGTGGAATGAGTGCTATTTAAGGAGCAATTTTATTTTATTTTTGTTTGTTTATTCATCTATCTTATAAAGAATTCTAGGGTGGAACATATGTGATAATTTAACCCAGAAGGTAATGCAAAACCTGTACATTATGCTGGTTATTAGCACTTTTCCCAAAGGCTTTTTTCTCATTGTTTTAAGAAGTGGCCTAGAGTTCTAAGGTTAGGTTATTCCACTATCCTGACTCTATAAGCATGGGAAGGAATGGCATTTCCTGGGCCTATCTTATTGTTTAAACCATTTATCTGAAAGCTTGGTAGTGTCTTAGGAGCAATTCCATTTGGTGCTGAAGGCACCCTTTCTCCCCTGATACATTGAATTGAGGTCTTATCTCATCTCTCCTATTAATAATGAGCTGTTAAATTGCATTTCTTATTCCATTTGGAGAGATAACAACATTCAGGGCTAATTGCAGTAGCCTCCCATCATCTTAATCCTTAATCCAGTGGTTTGGCAGAAGGGAGCAGGTTACTTTGGTTCTATGATTTCTAGGCTACAAACCCCTCCAAATTGAAAATGCTTCAAAGCTTCCCACCCCATAGAGATTTTAATTGAAGAAATGCCAAAGTTTAGAATTTGTTGTTGCTGTTTTCTCAGGGCAATGGGGAGGGCACAGAGATGGCAGCTATTCCTGGATGCTCCTCCTCCACTCCCCAGGGACCTTTTGAGGAATGCTCCCCATGCTAATGGAGTCAGTCTTTTGCATTCCAGATTGTGGGAGTGTGGCTGGTTGGGGAGGCTAAGGGGCTTTGGCTCACAGCTGTTTTCTTGGCGCCTCTGGCCTATAGTATTGGATAGAGTACTTCATCTTCTGCCATCCAGCTGATCCCCAAGGTTAATTATGTGGGGAGGTTTGGAGGGAAAAGGCTCCCTTCAAAAGGAGGTCTTTCCACAAACTAATACCTCTCCCAAGTTGGGGATGGAGGTGGCTTTACAATCACATTATTCAAATATCTATACACACACATGAAACACTCCATCTGTTCCATCCTCTTCCTTTTTTAATTGATATTTTATTTTATTTTTCCAATTACTTGTTAAGAAAGTTTTTCAACATTTATCCATATGCCTGTTTTTAAGTTATATAATTTCCTTCCACACTCCCTTCTCACTCCCCTCCCCTTAGTGGTAAACAGTCTGATGAAAATTGTACATATGCTCTATCCCCATTCAAATTTACATATACTTAAACACATAGTGTTCTTTAATATGTATAGGCAACCCTGTTATAATAGGATATATGAGTTCCTCAAAACCATGACACCATGGAAATTTATCCAACAAAACCCTCACAGCTCATGGCAGAAATGGAGTTAAGGACATTCTGCTCCAAACTTCATTAATGGCACATTAAAAAAAAGATAGAATCCTAATAAAACAAACGCTAGCCTCGTGTTACATATATTAAATAGTGGAGAATATATTAATAGTACAATGTTTAACCTGACCTGTCCTCTTCTCCTTTCCTCACACTTGTTGCACAAGTAAGATGGGCAAGTGGTCACTCTAGACTTTAGGCAGAGGACACTTTAGAAGGGTAGGGATGGGGAAGGATTGGTTCAGACCAATACTTTTTCATCTACTGAACCAGAAGATATTTAACAGATATGGCACTTAGCCCTGACAAAGATCTCATGTTTGATTGTGGAATTCAATGTCACAAGAGTTGAAGCTTACAGATAGCAGGGAAGTGATACTTTTGGTTATATTCTTGATTTTTCTTTCAGAAAAATTAATGCAAAAGCAAAACTGAAATTCAAGTTTTGCATGAAATATTCCCTAATAGTTCAGTCATGTATACTTATAAATAATGACACAAATATACTTGTATATATGCATGCCTTCATCCATATTAGTGACAATATTTATGAATTCAGGATCAGGCCATTTCATTTTTCTTTGTATACCCAGGAACTGCTATAGTGTCTAATACAGAGTAGGTGCCAAAAAATAGAAAAAAATAGAAAATAGAAAATGTTGATTCATTAATTTGATATCTGTATAAATATAGGTCAAAGACTTTTGTGAGAATGATGCCTAAAATCTGATGCATGTGTGTATGTGTGCATATGTGTCTACATCTCCATAACCAAAAGCATTCTGACTTTAATCCTGTTTCAGATTTGGACTTTGAAACTTCTTAGCTGTATGTTTTAGAGTATGTCATGTTACTTCACTGGACCTTACATTTTCCATTTATAAAATAATGGAGTTGAACTAGATATCCATTAAGGTCTCTTTCAAGTATAAATCTCTGATCCCAGAATTTTATACTGTATGTGTATACATATATACATACAGACCTACCTATCCCTATTCTTGGCTGAATTCCTAAAAAAGATCCCTCTTTCTCTCCTTCCTTCCTTCCTTCCTTCCTTCCTTCCTTCCTTCCTTCCTTCCTTCCTTCCTTCCTTCCTTCCTTCCTTCCTTCCTTCCTTCCTTCTTTCCCTCCCTCCCTCCTTCCTTCCTTCTTTCCTTTTTGATTGATTTCTTTCCAAATCTCATTTATTTTATGCATTTAAAATATTGTGCTGATCCAATAGTATTCAGCTCCATAGGTGTTACCAGATTGTCAAAGAGAGATCTAGGACATAAAAAATTTAAGTCCTCATGAATTAGGTGATTTCTAAAGCCTCTTCTAGGGTTAAATCTATGGATGCTATGGTTCAAATTCTTTTGGGAAGAAAGTGAGGAAGTTAAATTCTTGACTAGCTAGGAGTTACAGATTTAAGGTCATGGGGAACTAACCTTTACAGGGTTGAGTGAGATGGAGATCAAACTTTTGAAAGAACAAGTGGCTTTGGGGCAACCCTTGGACATTGGTACCTTCTTGTTGATATTCTACTCTTGCTAAATTTGTGTTTCAGTTTTTTAAAATGACAAAACAACCATTCACTTGTTGTCTGCTTTCCTCTCCCTTCCCCCCCATTAGCCTGCTATTGTGTATTCAGTTTTGTGAGTTCAGGCCCACTCTGGTCTGACAGAAAGAGAGTTGGGCAGCTGGTTGGTTTTCTCTTAAATTATGTTGAAACTGCTTTGGATTGATCAGTTTTAACTGGCAGCTTTCCCAGGAGCAGGATTTTTGGACGTGTGAGGGGAAGTTTTCTGTGTCTTAATGAGCTTCTTCAAGCCTACCAGGTGATAGTGGAGGGGGGGGTTTCAGCAATTGCTTTAGGGGATTTGATAATAAGGGTAAGTATTGTCTAGAAAGCAATAGACTACTGGCCAGACTGCAGCTCTGCTCTGAATTAATGCTACTGGATGAACCTCTGACCCGCCCCCCCAGAAGACTTCCCAGTGTGAACAGGGCCCAGGTGTTCTTAGAGAATGGGACCAAGCCATAGTCCTCAGGGCCTTAATCTCAAATGCCCAACCCCCATGGCAAACCCTGGGCTTCACCCAGGAGGCTACTGCTTAGAACAGAAAATGGAACTCTGGTGGTGACTGAACTTGAAGGTGCCTGGTTTCTACCCACCAGGCAAATGGAAACAGTATGGTGAAAGTCCTTCCACAATTGGACAAAGGGAAAAAGGTAGCTGCTAAGGAGAAAGAGAAATGTAAGGAGGAAATTATCCCCATTTTATATTTAGACAGACTGAAGTTCTGGAGAATTTGAGAAATTAGACCTTTAGGTGATGGTGGTTTTATCGTGTCTAACTCTGCAGACTTCTATTTTGGGTTTCTTGACAAAGATACTAGAGTGGTTTACCATGTTCTTCTCCAGCTCATTTTACAGAAGAGGAAACTGAGGCAAATAGGATTAAGTGATTTGCCCAGGGTCACACTGCTAGTAAATATCTGAGGTCATATTTGAACTCAGGAACAAGAGTCTTGCTGACTTCAGGTTCAGAGTTGTATCCACTAATTGTGGATACAATTGTGGTCCTTTCAAGGACCAGGGTGTTTGTCTGGATGTATTCAATATTGGCCTTCATTGGGAAGGACTTTCTCAAACAACTTTTTGCTCATGTTGTTTTTGCTTTGTTTTGGTCAGGACCTGGGATTTCTTGGTACAGGACCCTCTAGGTGAAGAAGGTCTTTCTACCAAAACAGCAAGGTAACTCCTGTAATTTCTCCCTTTCTAGAGTAGCCTGAGGCACCAAAAGTTTAGGTAATTTGTTTGCCGTTACAGCTTGGACATGAAATAAGTGGGATCTGAACCCAGATCAAGACTCAGAGGATGGTTTTCCACCCTTGCCTCCCCTATGAGCAGTGCCTTAGAGTGACACTGAGGTATCCTGGGGAGAAAGCTATACCTGCTCTTAAATTCTACATCTGATCTCATAACCAAGTCATTTGGGTCTCTCTTAGCTTCTCATTCCTCTCCTTATAAAGTGGAGTAATATTTTATTCTTGACTATATTAGGTATTTATGAGTTTCAAATGAGAAAATGCTTGTATGCAAGTGTCCCAAAGTTGTTAGAGTTTTGGGATACCCTTTATGTAAGAGGTTCCAAAGTCTCCAAAACAAAGTGATTACAAAGTGCCTTTAAAAAATGTTTTACTTAAGTGTTAATAGCTAAAAACTGCACTTAAACTTTTGGGGCACCCTGACTATCAAGTATACTGGCATTTGGAGAAGCCGATTGGAATAGTTAAATGAAAGCTACATCTAAGACTTGGATTTGGACCCTACCTTTGATACTTGGTCATCTGTGTGAAGATAAAAGTCTCTAGTGGATCTGCCTGCCTCAAGTCTCCATTCTCCAGTCTATTCAACCACCAAAGTAATTTTCCTAAAATGGAGGTCTGACCATAATACTCCTCTACTCAATAAACTCCAGTGACTTCCTATCACCTCCACATCAAATACAAAAAGCTTGCTTGTCATTCAAAGTACCCAGCTCCCTCTTATCTTTCCAGTCTTCTTACACCTTACTCATTGATCCAGTGACATTGGCCTCATAAATAAGATCCTATATCACCTCTCTACTTCAGTTGTGTTCTCTGATCATCTGCCATGCTTGAAATGATCTCCTTCCTCAACTCCACCTGTTGACTCCTCCAACTAAAATCGGTTTTATACACAAAGCTTTCCCCAACTCCTCTTAAAATGCTTTTGCTCTGTAATCATTTCCTGTGTATTTTGTTTATAACTTGCTTTGTATAGATTTGTTTACATGTTCTTTCTCCCTTTAGAATGTAACCTCCTTGAAGGCAGGGATTGTTTTTTGCCTTTTTTTCTTTTTTTGTACTCCCAGCACTCAGCATATAGACAATACTTAATGGTTATTGATTCAACGATTGACTTAACCTTCCTTAACATTAAATCTCAATTTCTTCATCTGTAAAATGGGCTAGCATAATAGTTCCTCTCACAGGGATACTGTGAGGACCAAATGAAATTGATGCATTTATTGATAGACAGACATGTACACATTTTGCTTTGTTTGGTCAGGACCTATTTTTTTATATACACATATATGTTTATAAAGGAAACTATTCTAAATACACAGGCACATATACATGTGAAATGGGTCCTGACCAAATACACAAAACACATATATGCATAGGAAATAGATCCTGCCCAAATACATAGTATTCATAGATATATGCTTATACATGCTAAATACACAGATATGTAAGTATATGTGTACATGTATAAGGCACTTTACAAACAGTGAAACACTTTGCAGACTTCAGATACATAAGGTGTGGTTGTTCTAATTTCTGTTTATACCACACAATTTAAGATTTAATTCAACAATATGTTATACCACTAAAAGAGGCACCCTGATGTAGTGAATAGATAGTAGCCGTGGAGTCCAAGAGATTCCTTCCTCAATACATACAAGCTGTGTGACCTCAGACAAGCCACTTCACCTTTCAATATTCCAGGCTACTCTCTAAATTGCAGAAAAATTGCCAATCTGCATCAGGGAGGGAGTTTTCCACATTGGGATTTCTCTACACTAATAGCCTCCCAGGTCCAAACTAAGAATTCTACGTATATACTTTCATGTTTACTAATGTTCATGTGTCTTGTTTTATCAGTTAAACTGTGAGCACTATGTGGGCAAATCCCATGTTGCCTGGAATAGTCGTAGACATGTACTCAGTTGTTGGTGGACTGGTTTCTAGATAATGTGAGAACTTGTTTCAGTTTGGGAAAATACTACAGTCATTATTTCTCCTGATACTTGTACCTTGTTCCCTGCCTTACATAGCTACCACCTATTAGCTTGGTAACATAGAACAGTTCTTCTCCTTTAGACCCAGTAGCAGGAAGGATAGGGACATATCACAGGCATTGATGTATGTGCTCGAGAGACATGCTACTCCTAATACATTTGTACTGTGCCGCTGATAATCCACAGAGAAATCACTTCCCAGACATCTCCTTGGGGCATTCTTCTATAATCAGACCAGGGCCCAAAACAACAATCAGATGCAAATCCATGCCATCACTCCAAGCTCCCCATAAAAACACCCTGGTACTTTTCTGAGTTATTTTCCTAATAACTCCAGTATGTGATAACAGATAATACAGGCAGCCATAAATATGGTCCCAGCACTATCTTTCTTTCTTACATGACAAATATCTTCTCCCAGACTTTGCTATCTTGCCACATAGATGAGAACTTTATAGAGCTCACATCCTGGGGGAAAGCCCTAGTGAATGCTCGGGTAGGCAAAGTGTAGCTATAGCAATCATTGCTCCTTCTATTTCTTCCCAAGAGAGAAAAGAGGAGGGCTCCTAGGAGACTGGGCCTGGAATTTTATATTCTCAGATCCATGGTCCTTTCCTCTCATTTCTTCCTGCAGAATCCTTTCTCACTGGATCACTTAGAGAGGCAATGTCCCTGGTGGGGAGACCTTTGTTACTGTCTCAATTCTGTCTGGTTATTGGGAATTTTGCTCTGATGAGGAGATGCTTAGCACATCTATCTGTATGTGTGTGTGTACACTCCCCAAACTCTCTCCAAATACATGCATATGTGGACACACAAAGACACGTGCATAGATATGCATGTATCTACCTGCATGGAAATGTGTGTGCACATGTGATGCAGTCAGACCTACTTATACACACATGTATAATGCATGTTATAGGTATTGTATATAGACTTTTGTGAACCTTGTACATGCAAATATATGCATTGTGCACATACAAATACACATTTATGTGTGACTTTAAGGTACTTTGTTAACCTCATACAAATCTGTATATTTGCAATAAAACCCATGAGCTACATGGAAAGAGAGTAGAACAGTGTCAGAAATGACTTTAGAACTTTGAGTTCATCATTTCAATGTCGGTAGAGGAGAGAGAGAATACTGGATTTGGAGAAAGGGGAGGTGGGTTCCAATCCCTGTTCTTTCTCTTACTTCTGTGTTACCATGGTCACATCACTCACTTTTGAAAATGATGTAGTTACCTAGATGGTTCAGATTCCCTTGCTTGTTGGAAATCTGGAACTTTATGATTTAGTCTGGGCTCTTTTCAATGAACCTTGTTTTTTGGTGGGGAGACAGTGTGACTAACCTTCATAGACCTCAACTTTCTTTGCTGTAAAACAAGGGGCTCAAAGTTCATGACCTCTAAGGTTCCCACCTACTCTGAATCGATGCCACTGCATCATCTAGTCCAAGCTGGTTCTGGGCAGGGTTCTCCTTGCCTTCCATGATGTTGATTTCATTATGAATCTCACCAAACAGCAGTTGTATTTTCATATTTTTGAAAGGACCAGAAAAACCTACAAAATATATGAGTGAAAATGTAGTCAACAGTGAAAACCTAAAATCCTGAAAATAGGTGTTAAAAGTCATATAATATCACTCCTTTGTCTTAACACATAAGGAAACTGAGACTAGGAGAGGAGAAATGGCTTACCCTAGGTCACACAGCAAAAGTTAATAGCAGAACCAAAACTAAGAGACCATTTTAGGCATCTTTCTATCCCACTCAACCTAGTCTTCTTTGTTTAGTCTGAGGATATGGAATACTTGCCCTTTTCATTTGGATCATGGGATCATAAAAGAAGAAATGAAATCATCTTCTTATTTCCATTTAGATCTCACTTGCTGAGTTGTATAAATTTGTGGCTGCCTGAGCAAGTTTTTCTATTTTTCACATTCTATCTTGTATTTGTTAAGTTCAGAATAAAAAAAAAATGCTATACAAAAAGCTATTAAAAAGAGAGATTTTCATTACTTCTCCTGTCCCCCTTCTTTTTCTACCCTTCTTCCAACCTCCCAAGTTCACTTAAGAATTGTGGCTCATTTTGAGTTTTGGAACCACCAGGCTTCCATATCAGTGGGAGGTAAGGGTCTCTCATTTGCTTTTCTAGTGTAAAGCATGACATAATGGGAAGCTGATCTAAGAATGTTATCATTTTCATCCAGCCACCAAGGACTCATAAAAGAAAATTATCTGTTTAAGAATGTGGTATGGGAAAAAAAAATGCAAAAACTAGCTATATGGGGAATTAAAAATTCCATTTACTATCACCCAGTTGAACTATAGGGGCTGATGATAAAACAATACATATGAATTTTAAAAGAAGAATATACTTGTAGAGACAATTAGGAATTAATCCAGTAGCTAATTTCTTTCTAGAGTGGCCTGGTAACTGGTTTACAGGGCTTATAATCAAGAGGACTCTACCCACTTAGACTATACAGTTTCCTCTTCATTTTCTTCCCCTCCTTTCATTTTCTTTCTTATCAGCATCAAAAGACAAGACTCTGGAGTTTTAGGTAGATGGACAGCATAGCAATTTCATAGCTAATCCCTCCATCCAAGGATACACAGACTGAAAAAAAAAGAAATGATTTGTTGTATTTGGCTAGGTTTGTACTAGCATAATAGCTTACCTCTGGCCTTTTAAAGTCATTTGTTATCCCCTGTAGTGTAAAGGGTAAAAACTTTCTTTATCTAGTAATGACTTATTCAAAGTAGTATATAATTCAAAGCATCAGACGTTCACTACAAGACACATTGCCCCATTAATATAGAAATCTATCTTGTAAGCTTTAAAAAAAGCCCCAAATTTAATGCATATCCAGGTTTTTAGGTTTTCAATTAATGGAATATCTACTGCATAACTTATATGTTAGCCAAATTCAACTGGATTATTTTTACCAATTGAATTTGGAGTAGAATAATTATATGTATGTGTATATTTATGGGGCAGTTAAGTGGTGCAGTAGATAAAATCACTGATCCTGGAGTCAGGAGGACCTGAGTTAAAATCCTGCCTCAAACATGTACTAGATATGAGACCCTGGGTAAATCATTTAACCCTTATTGCCTCCCCAAAACAAACAAACAAAAACTCCAAAGTATATTTATTGCAAAGATATGGCCAAGGCAGAAATTATAAAAAAAAATCCTATTTCTTCAAACCAGGGAAAGCACTCTCCTCTGGGAAAGTTGTTGATTGTCCTTCATTTTCAAAGATCATAAATTCAGGGAGGTGATGCCATGATGCACATGAACTGGATTTACTTGAAGGGGTGCTGTACTTATTCATCAGCCTCACTTTCTCTCTGAAGCCATCTGGGTCCAGTGGCCAGATGTGATTCAGGATGACTGGAGATGGTCCTGGATTGCCTCCGGGGAGGTTAAGTTCAAGTTTAAAATAGTTTTCTCAAAGCATTTTCACATGCCTCTAACATGGAGTCACATTTTTCCCTTGATCACATAAAGTACCTGACTTGTGGTCAAAGAATAAATACCAAATCTTGATTATTGGAAATATTTTTCTCCCTTTGCAAAGTCCTCATGAAGTTCCCCTTGGGTTTCTGCTCATTCCAAGAGTTGGTTCTTTTTTTATAGTGTATATAATGCTTTTCTCCTACTGGAAGAAGTCACACATTACTTGCTATTGGTGCAGTCCCCACAGTGATATGATCAGTGGTGGAGTGGGGTGGGAAGGAAGGGACAAGAGAAGGAAGATTGCACCATTCCTTCTAGATTTAATCTCTTACTCCTTTTTCCCTTTGATATAGGGACAAGGGACTGTCTCCTCAAAGAATTCCCCAAACTTGATCTCCTTCTGTTTGAATTCTTTTTCTGAGATATAAGCTGAGTTGTATTCTTTGAATCAATCCTAGTACACTTTATATACAGCATTTTATTTCCTCCAATGACTTAGCTACTTCTTTCTTCCCAAATTGATCACAAACTTGTTTGTACCTTGTTTATCCCTTTAGATTTATTTAAAACTTCAATTGAGTTGTTTAGAAATGTTTTATATTTTTGACTAATCCACCCAAGATAGCTACGACTTTTGTAATTCATTAACTTTTTTTTGTGGGGGGGAGGATATGGAATGTCCACTTGGATATATTGCTCTGCTTACTTCATTTAACATCACTTAAACTCTATGACTTCAGTTTCATCTTCCTTAAAATGAAGTGGTTGAACTTGACGACTTATGAAGCATTTTCTAGTTTTACATTTATGAGCCTATGGTGGTGTTTATAGAGACATGCCTTTAGAATGCGTTATTGGCTGGTGATTGGACAGATGAGAACCAAATGCAAACATTAGAAGGTAATTTTGGAAATTGTTTTAACAGTAGGATTCAAAGAGGGTTCTAATGAGTCCTATTACAAGCCTACATCTTGACTAGCAAGGATATTTTCAGAGCTTGTATATGATTCTTCAAATTACTTTATACTTACTTGGATGTATATAGAATTTTTCTCTGATAGATGAGTGCCTTCAGGGCAGAAACTGTTTCTTTTTCTCTTTGTATCCCAGCATCAGGGTCCAGACAAATAGTAGAGAATATACATTTATTGATTATGTGTTTTACTGTTTTCTTAAATAACAGTTACTCAACAAGGATTTATTAAGGACTTGCCTTATGTTAGGGCCTTTATGGGGCATTAGAGATCCCAAAACAAAATAATCCCTGCCCTTCCAGCATATATTCTAATGGGAAAGACATGTACCTAAGCTCTTACCTCTTCCAAGATAGATGCAGAGTAAATGGAAGGCCATCTTCAAAGGGAAGCATTAACAATTGGAAAGCTTAGGAAAGACCTCCGGCAGAAAGGTAAGCTTTGAACTAAGTAAAAAAAGAAACCTGCTAGCAAAGAGGTGGTGGTAAGAGAGTACCTCCAAAGAGTTGTGCAATGTGCCAGAGCTCTGAACTTGATCCTACTCTGATGAATTTGTTCGTCAATAATTAGATGAAAGCTAAAGGACATACATATTAAATTTTCACATGATGCATAGCTTTGGAGTGTAGGACATTCATAAGGACAGAATTGGGATCCACAATGATTTCAACAATCTGGAAACCTGACTGGTTCTAACAAGATGAAATGTCAAAAGTCTAAATGTGAAGTCCTATGCTTCGGTCTTAAAAAAATTGACTTTATAAAACCAAGATGAAGGGAAACATGACTAGAAAGTGGTTCATATATTTAAACAAACCTTAGAGATTCTGTTGCATTGTAAATTCAATAGTCAGCAATATATGTCAGTCATGAGAGCTAACTCAATTTTTGGTTGCATTAATGCTTATAAGATCCAGAGAAGTGATGGTTCTGCTGAACCAGAGTGCCCTGATCAGACCACATCTGGAGGGAACATAATATCCAGTTCAAGGCAACATATAATGGAAGGGACATATGTAATGAAATATTTTCTAACAGTTAGATCTCTCCATAAATGGAATGACCTTATGGCTATGCAGTAAGGGTAGGGAAGGGAAGAATAAGTTGATGAATCCTCCTATTAATGGAGCATTTTATATGCAAGCTGAAAGACCACTTGTCTGGAGTGTTGCAGATGGAATTTATTATTTGGGAAGGAAAAGAATGAGCTTTGAGGTCCCTTTCAACTCGGGATGCTGTGACTCTACGAGGTATGCCTTCCCTTCTGATATTTAGTAGTGATATGACCATAAGCAAGACATATCCTTTCTGAGGGCTTTGCTCATCTGTAAAATGGAGATAATATCTATTGTTTCTACCTCACAGAAGGTTGTAAGGATAAGTTTATAAAATATTTTAAAATTCTCAGTGTCTAGAGGAGGATAACCAGAATAGTGAAATATCTTGACATTATATCATATGAAGATTACTTAAAGGAAATGGAGATATCTAGCCTGAAGAAGAGAAGACTTAGGGGGAAAAACAATAGCTGTTTGGAAGTATTTGAAAGGCTATGACACAAAGGAGGGATTAGACTCAATCCATTTGTTCCAAAAGAGAGATATCAGAAATATTAGATGAAAATTACAAAAATGAAAGTTTAGACTTAAGACCCAGAAAAGAACTGTCCAAAAGTGAAATGACTGTCTCAGGAGGTGTAGATGTTCAAGCAGACTGGATGACTGTCTGTCCAATATGATTTGGTGGGGGCCTCTTCTAGTACTGATGGGATTTGATGTCTGCTAACATGTCGAGAACTTTGTGGATCCCAATTCTGTCCTTATGAATATCTTACATCAACAAAACTCCCAAGCTATGTATCACCTGAAAATTTAATATGTATGTCCTTTGATTTTTCATCTAATTATTGATGAACATGTTCAGCAGAATAGGAACAAGTTCAGAGTCCTGGCACATTACAGAAGTCTCTAGAGGTACTCCCTTACCACCACCTCTTTCCTTCCTGTTTCTTTTAAAGCTTTACATTAGTATTAGCTGTTATTATAATTGCTGTGACCACATGGTGGTCAATTTTTATTTTAAAAACCAGTGGGTGGGTTTTTTCTTTTCTCCTCATATTTGCTTGTCCTGAAATTCTCTCTTTAAAAAAAATGAGCAGCAATCATATTGAGATTTTTCTCAGCTCTCCTTAGATTGACTTAAATAGTTCACACAATGATTGTAATTTCTTTGGCCAAATTTTCCACCGGGCCCCATGTCTCTCCTTTTATTATGAGCACAAATCCATAGGGACCCCTAAAACAGTCAGAGCTGCCCTTCATGCTGAAACCAAGGTTCTTCTCAGAGTCCTCTGAGACTCTGCAGGTTTTACCTCCTCACCCCAGTCTTCCAGACACCAATCCTGCCTCTTCTCTGATAAATCCCTTATCCTTTTAAATGGATTCTGGAAGGCTTTTATTTCTTTTTTTAATCTTTTCAAGGCCAAAAAGTTAGCTTTTTAAAAGAGAATGAGAAAAACCTCAGTCAGTGCTCTCTTTTACTTTCTCATCACCATTGTACTTTAATTGAACCCTTTTTATGATTTCAATGGCATTTATGAGCATTTACAAAAATTAATTGCCCATTAGATTATGCCATTGAATGACTGCTATGGCCAGCACCGGGTGAGACTTGGACACTTGCCTTCAATGGAGTTTTTCCTCTAAAGAGAAATCAGTTCAAAAATTCAAAACTTAATGAGATGGTTAAATAAAATTGAGATATTAGGAAACACTCGGATTAATCCCTCTGGCCTGACACACTGCTAGAAACTGATACTTATATATTGCTTTCAGTGTGTTTTGTATAAATCATACCATTTGATAGTAAAAGTCTTGGGGGCTGGGTCCCACTATTATCACCATTTTTCTGATGAGGCCATGAGGACTTGGGTTCAATATTTTGACTAAGTTCCACCAGCTAGTAAGTATCTGAGATTTGAACCAAGGTCTTGACGCAGACACAGACATTATTCCTTTCTTTACCTATCTCCATACAAATATAGATTCCATTGTCTGGTAAGGTTGTAAGGTATTATTTAGTAAGGTAGTAAGAATTTCTTAAGTTCCTATTACAAGCTAGATACTATGCTAAGATGAGAGATATAAAGAAAGACAAAAAAAATTCCTGCCTTCCAGGAACATATACATTCTAATGGAAGAATTAAGTTATTAGGTACATAAAAGATATATAATGAGATATATAGAATGATTTCAAGGGGGAAAGCACTAGCAATTGGGGGGAGGGAATCTCAGGAAAGGCTTCCTGAACAGGGTTGGGAATTGAGATGAGTCTTGAAAATTAAGGGACAAAAGTAGTTCTGTATTAATCTACTTTGGGGGAGGGGAGGTGATTCAAAGTTTAAATAAAAAATGGTCTGGATTCAATGAATTTACAATCTAGTAAGAAGATAGATAAGATATATGTACAAATATCTGTAATAAGTGATATATTCCTCAGAGAGATGAAAAATAAAAGGACTATAAGCAGAAAAGGGAAGAAAGGGACTATGAAGGCATGACAATTAAACTAGTATTTATTTATATATGCTACATACTTTACAAAGCACTATTGTTTACAAAGTACAAAAGTTTACAAAGCACTATCTGATCCTCACTACAAAACTGTGAGGTAGAGGTTATTATAATCGCCATTTTACAGATGGTGACACTGGGGCTGAGAGAGGCTAAATAACTTACCCAAGGTCACACAACTAAGTAAGTGATTGAGACAGTATTTGATCCCAGGGACTCCATATTCCAAGCTACATGCCCTATCTGCTGTACCCCCAAGCTGTTCCCAGGAACAAGAGAAAAATTGATTCAAAGGAGCTGCAACATTCAAGTTTAGCTTTAAAGAATAGCGTAGAATGCAGTAAGTATCTCTAAATTATTGATTTGTCAAGGCGTTATGTTTGATTCAAAGATGTGTTTTGTTCAAAAATTCTCTCTGGTTCTGTCTATGCCAGCATTTTCCAAACCTCTATTCCATGGAACCCTGATGATGAACATAATGTGAATAGGGCTTCTATAGGCAAATTATAGTTCAAAGTACTATATATATATATATATATATATATATATATATATATGTATATATATATGTATATATATATTGTAAAATATTAAATATGAAATTTATATATATATGTCAAAATATTCATTTGGGCTATAATATTGTTAGATCTCATCAAAGATTTTCAAGAAGCTAGATGATCACTTATCTAGTAGCTTGATGAGGTAATTGTGTGTAGATTAGATGTTCATTGATGTTTCTCATAACTCAAATTCTGTGATTATGTGATTCTGAATGCCATTTAGAAATAGGGAACCAACATGTTGAAATAAAGATATGGTAGCAAGAAAGCATAGGATATATTTGGGGGACAGAGGTACTTCAATTTGTCTAGTGTAGTGGTCTCCAAACTTTTTTGATTATATACTACATTAATTTTTTTTCCTGATGGGTGTATTGGGATGTGGGGAGACAATCAATTTTCCAATGATGCCCGCAAAGCATTAGGTTATATCTGCATTGAAGAACCTATACCTAACTCAGTAGGGGAAGGTTGGAAGCTTGCACAATTTCAAGAAGGGTCACAATAGAGGACTATTGATCTGTAATAGGTGAAGGGTAGATGTGTTTGGATTGAAGATAAGCCCAATTAGGGTTTATGGGGAAGGTGGCTTTTGACATTTTCCCATCCCATGATTGATTTGTCACACATCCTGTCAAGTCTAGTCATAGCTCCCTTATAGTCATGCCATATTCATCCCAGGGAACCCTTGCCCTTACTTTGGAGATCATTGGCATAGAATGTATTGCAAAAAGTAAGAGGAAAGAAAACAGGAAAGTTAAGGTGATGACATCATGGAAGTCCTCTAGTGATAGATAAAACAAATTAGAATTCTACTTGGTAGGCAATAAGAAGCTGCTAAAGAATTTTGTAATAAGTAATGACACAATCAAAATTATGTAGAAGGAATAATTCATCTGGCAGTGATGTGGAGGATGAACTGGTTTAGGGGAAAGTAAAAGCTGGCAGACTTGTTTTGAGCCCATTGCAATAGTTGGGGCAGATGGAAATCAATAGTGGTCTTAGGAATGAAGAGAAAGGGAAGAATATGAGAGGTGTTAGAAATGTCAGTCTTTAAACCCCAAGAGTCTGGTCATTGGGATAAAAACTCCCTCTTTGATAAAAAATTGCTGGGATAATTGGAAGTTAGTATGGAAGAAACTTAGATTAGACCAACACCTCACACCCTTTACCAAGATAAGATCCAAATGGTTACAGGACATAAACATAAAAAAAATACTATAAGTAAATTAGAAGATCAAGGACTAGTCTACCTGTCAGATCTATGGAAAGGGGAGCAGTTTATGACTAAGGAAGAGTTGGAGAACATCACCAAAAACCAATTAGATGATTTCGATTACATTAAATTGAAAATCTTTTGCACAGAAAAAACCAATATAACCAAGATCAAAGGAAATGTAGTAAATTGGGAAACGATCTTTACAACTAATGATTCTGACAAAGGACTCATTTCTAAAATATACAGAGAACTGAGTCATATTTTTAAAACAAAAAGCCATTCCCCAATTGACAAATGGTCAAAGGATATGCAAAGGCAATTTACAGATGAGGAGATCAAAGCAATCCATAGCCATATGAACAAAAGCTCTAAATCATTAATTATTTGAGAAATGCAAATTAAAGTTTCTCTGAGGTACCACCTCACATCTCTCAGATTGGCCAATATGACCAGGAAGGATAATGCTCATTGTTGGAAGGGTTGTGGGAAATCTGGGACACTATTACACTGTTGGTGGAGCTGTGAACTCATCCAACCCTTCTGGAGAGCTATTTGGAACTATGCCCAAAGGGCAACAAAAATGTGCATACCCTTTGACCCAGCAATACCACTACTGGGTATATACCCTGAAGAGATGATGAAAAAAGGGTAAAAACATTACTTGTACAAAAATATTTATAGCAGCCCTGTTTGTGGTGGCAAAGAATTGGAAATCAAATAAATGTCCTTCAATTGGGGAATGGCTTAGCAAACTGTGACATATGTATGTCATGGAACATTATTGTTCTATTAGAAACCAGGAGGGACAGGATTTCAGGGAAGCCTGGAGGGATTTGCATGAACTGATGCTGAGTGAGATGAGCAGAACCAGAAAAACACTGTACACCCTAACAGCAATGTGGGAGTGATGATCAACCTTGAAGGACTTGCTCATTCCATCAGTGCAACAATTGGGAACAATTTTGGGCTGTCTGCAAAGGAGAGTGCCATCTGTATCCAGATAAGGAGCTGTGGAGTTTGAACAAAGTGCAAGGACTATTCCCTTTAATTTAGAAAAAAACAGATATCTTATGGTCTGATGTTGTTACCTCTTAGACTTCTCTTCTTTAAGGATATGATTTCTCTCTCATTACACCCAATTTGGATCAAGGTACAACATGGAAACAAAGTAAAGACTGACAGAGTGCTTTCCGTGGGGGGGTGGGGGGTGGAGGGAGGGAAGCAAGATTGGGGGGGAATTGTAAAACTCAAATAATATCTTTAATAAAAATAAATTTTAAAAAAAGAAATGTCAGTCTTCAGGGACTGCTGGAGACAGGTCCATAAAACTTTGGTGGTTTACAGATGGAATTCAAGGCATTTGTGAACTTGGAGGACAAAAAATACTACACTTTTATTCACACTAGTCTATTCTCACTAGATTCCTTAACCTATTTTGATGTTACAGAGAGTTTTAGAAGTATGACAATCCCTGTGGATTCCTCAAAATAATACATTTAAATGCATGACAAAGCACACAGGTTAAGGAACTCTGCACTGAAGAGAGAAGGGTTGTGTCCCAAATTGATAAAAGTTCCCTTTTGCATTATTTTACTTACTTTGGTTCAATGGACTTCCACAAAGGTGAAGCTGTTTCTGTTTGCCTCCAACTCAGATATATGCACAGAGAGGGGCTTCCAAGTTGATGCTTGAAATGGGTCCCAAAGAAATCATTAGGGTCAGAAGCCTAGGCAAAGCACCTACCCTAAGAAATTTGGAGCACTAATATCCAAAAAAGGTTGTTTTGTTTGTTTTGGTTTTTTAACAGTAATAGAATATACCTCTGAGTTTTAAAAGATAATTACAGGTAAAAATTCATTATAAAAATGTCATTAAGACAAAAATATCTGGGAAAATGTCAGGTAATGGTTTATTTGTGAACTTCCTAGAGGGGTGCAGTAGATAGAGAATTTGACTTGCAGGCACAAAGACATGGGTTCAAATCCACACTTATAAACAGTGTGACTCTGGGCAAGTCATTTAACTTCTCTTATACTCAGTCTTCCCATCTGTATACCAGGCATAGTAATGGTTTCTTAGATGGGAAGACATCTATGGATGTCTAAGGTCTCATCCTGCCATTGTCATAAAGTAGTAGGGAATCCCTGGAAAGTCAATTCCCATTTTTTGGTCCTTCAGTTCCCTTCTGTTGTGATAGTAGTGGCAATACTATTGCACTAATACCTGAAATTTATTTAATGCTTTAAAGTTTGCAAAACATTTTTCCTTCAAAGCTTAGTTTGCGAACTCCCTGATACGGTAAATATTAACAATCCCCCAGCTTCTATTGTATCTTCTTGCTCCTACAAATTAACTAGTATTTAATAATAATAATAATATATATATATATATATATGTATATGTATATATCTTTACGGTTTTAAAAGGACTTAAATACTGATTGGCCTAAAATTCTTAGCTCAGTTTCATGCCTTAATAACTTTATGATGACTTATATTATTTCATTTGATTACCTGATTTAGGGGCACAACCCTGAGATCTAGCTGCCCATTTTACCAGATAAGGAAACTGGGGTACATACAGATTTAAGAGACTTGCCCAGGGTTGCTCAGCTAGTAAGCATCTGGAACTAGATTTGAATGCAGATTTTCTGAACCATAGATCTCACACTCTATTCATTGTGCCATCTAACAGCTTTATTTGGATATTTGTCATATAGAATTATTTTTACTTTATTCAAATGTGTGTTATTTTAGTATTTTATTTTATATTATATATTGATTGAGAGGCAGCATGTAACAGTGGAAATATGATGGAGTCATAGTATCTACCTTTAATTCCTGTCTCTTTTCCTTACCTGTGTGACCATAAATAAGTTAAACAGTCTCTCTGGACATTGCTTCCAATTCTGTAGCATGTAAATATGTATTTGTAAAATGTAGATATTGGACTAGTTGAGATCCTGAGTTGATACCAGCTCTAACTCTATGTACTCTAAGAGTTATCTCCCCTGATAGAACAGGGCAAGAACTGTTTAATTCTTGTCTTTGCCTTTTTTTTCCTAACCAAATCTTTGGTTTCATCAGCATAAGAAGCTCCTGGTGAAGCATTTTATTTAGGATTTCTGATCAACAGCTGCTCTGTAGTTCATTCTCAGAAAGATACCTGGCACTGTGTGAAACCAAGTGACTCACCTAGGATCACACAGTTAGTTTGTCTGGTATTTCTGTAGAGTTACTGCTATTATTCTGGGAGTTGGTAACTACAGAAATACCAAAGCAATTAAGAGTCACATTGACTTCTCTTTTTGACCTTTTCCTAACTAGCATTTTTTCTCCTCTCAACCTTTTCCTGAATGGTCAGTTGGTCACTAATCCGGGGTTGATGTGTTGTGGGTTGAGTCTGCTTATTGCTTCAGCCCTGGGCAGTATTGATCTTTCCCAGCCTGGATACACAGACAAAACACACAGCATCAATATTCTAACTCACGGAGGCAGCAGGACAAACCAAAGAAGGCCTTCTGGCTTGTTGCCTAGGACTGGCTAATGTCCAGGGACTGGCATCATTATTTTGAACCAGAAGTTGCCTCTAGACCACATGGGCTAGGAGTATGCTCTCAGCTTCTTTTTATTCAGCGTACCCGCTGTCCAATGGCAGCTGGTCGTAGGCAACTTCAGTGCTTGGCCATTGCTATAAGGGCTGAGGTCCAGCTGTGACCTGCTTCCCAGGAACCTGATTTACGCAAATCTTAAATTTGCCTTCCTGCTATGTGTCTCCACTAGAGGCAGGACTTTGAGCTGGTTAGATCAGATTTTTGGTAAAAGACTGTCTGATGAAAACATTCCACCCTCAGATTCCAGTGTCAAAAGGGACATAGGAAGTGGGTGGAATTCTTCTCCATAAAAGGATTCACCATAGATTATGAGTCACTTAAAATAGGATTAAAGTGATGAAAATTTGATTTACACCCTGTGATTAGGAACCCATGTTTAAACAAAAGAGCCAACTAGAAGTAGGAGCATGCAGGTGTCTGTTTTCTGATCTAAGTATATTACCTCTGAATATGTCCATCTATTTTAGAAATGTGGAAGAAGGGACAGAGAACACTGTGAATGCAAATTTACCCCTACTGAGATGAACACATGTATTTTTTCCTTCAAAGCCACAAAGCTGAAGAGAAATAAAATGCATTTGCAAAATGCAATAGATTCTCAGCATAAATGGAAAGAAAAGTCTCTGACAGAGAGTCATTGTATCAATCTTTGTATTAGGCAAAGAGGGTGTAGGGATATTCTGGAAGGTTGCAATGATTGCATATTTAATTGGGAAGCTTAACTCTAACCTTATCCTGAGTAAAAGGTTCAACAGAGTAATGGCAGTAATGGCTCAATAAAGGAAGCTTCTTTTGTACTTATTGTCTGTAATTGTCTCCCACATTAGATTATAAACTTCTCGAAGGTAGGATCTGTCTTTTGCCTCTTTTAGTATTCCCAGAATTTAGCATAGTGTTTAGTATATAGTAGGTGCTTAATAAATGTTTACTGATTGGTTGGTGCACAATTTAAAATTTTAGTAGTATTGATCATGTTGGTGATAAGAGCTTCGAAAAGTTGCTAACTGTAAGACCCTGGAAAGATCACTTAATCTCTCTGAGTCTCAGTTTCTTCCTTTTGGAATGGGAATAACCTTAGTACATCTTTCATGGGGTTATTATGAGGAGGATCAAACAAAGATGATGTATTGAACTGATGCAAAGTGAAGTGAGCAGAACCAGGAAAACATTGTACACAGAAACACCTACATTGTATGATGATCAACTATGATAAACTAAGCTCTTCTGAGCAATACAGTGATTCAAGACAATTCCAAAAGACTCATGAAGGACAATGCCATCCACCTCCAGAGA
Organism: Macrotis lagotis; assembly: GCF_037893015.1. Classification (NCBI taxonomy): domain Eukaryota; kingdom Metazoa; phylum Chordata; class Mammalia; order Peramelemorphia; family Peramelidae; genus Macrotis; species Macrotis lagotis. Next base: position 244,099,230 of record NC_133660.1, read on the forward strand.
AAGAACTTAGGAACTCAGAATGGAGATCAAAGCATACTATTTTCATTTTCTTTATTTTTGGTATTTTTTTCCTTTTTTCTATTTCTTCTTTCACAATAATAATGTTTGTTCTTCATTTGTGAATAAGAAGAGCATGATATCAGGGAGGTGATGCCATGACAAGCACAGGAATTGGTTTTGAGTGAGGAGGGACTGAGCTAAGTCATCAGCTTCACTCTCTCCTCCAGAGTCATCTGGGTCCAATGGCCAGATATGAATCAGGATGACTGGAGATAGTCCTGGATGAGAGGCAATCAGGTTTTAGTCACTTGTCCAAAGTGATACAGCTAATAAATGTTAAGTGTCTGAGGCCAGATTTCAAACTCCTGTAGATGCCTAATAAATGACCATTAAATTGATTTGTAATAAATCTTCAATATTATGAGACTGATGTCAGGGAAGATGCCAGACTATATACTTATCACTTCCACATAGGGATTTTTTTCCCCCTCATAGTGACTTTGCTACATCACTAGTCAGAATAAGAGATTAAATGAGAATTTTGTTGCAGTTTTGTGGAAGTAGTAGATGGCACATGAAGCTCAGTAAACAACACACAAAAAAATTTAGAAACTCCAAAGTGCATAAAATATACATATAGTATTGTATACGATCAGCATATTTTATCTTTTAATACCTTAATAATTCAGGCTTCTCTGGAATGAAGACCAAAAAAAATTTTTATGTGGATTTCTAGATTAATTGGATATCATACTTCTAACCATCATAATATGAAAGAGATAATTGTAATTTGTTTGCCCCCATTATGCAAGTTATTGTAGGTTCTTGGGAAATAGACAGGGACTGAATCTCTGATGTAACTAATATAGGAAATGCCCACTTAGGAACTTTCTTGACCAATGCAGCAGTAGCACATTTTCTGCAACATGTTGTTTTAGTTGAGAGCTCTGAGAGATTGTAATTTGCCAGTATGTTATCACAGGCAGAATTTGAATTGAGGGTCTTCCCGACTCTACAGTCACCTTTTTATCTACTGCATAGGGCTGCCTTTTTCTTTCTTTCTTTCTTTCTTTCTTTCTTTCTTTCTTTCTTTCTTTCTTTCTTTCTTTCTTTCTTTCTTTCTTTTCTTTCTTCTTTCTCTCTCTCTCTCTCTCTCTCTCTCTCTCTCTCTCCCTCCCTCCCTCCCCCTCCCTCCCTCCCTCCCTTCCTCTCTGTCTTTCTTTCTTTCTTTCTTTCTTTCTTTCTTTCTTTCTTTCTTTCTTTCTTTCTTTCTTTCTGGTTTTTGCAAGGTTTGCAAAAGTGGCTTACCCAAAGCCACACATGCTAGGTAATTATTAAATGTTTGAGGTGAGATTTGAACTCAGGTACTCCTGATTCCAGGGCCAGTGCTCTCCTGGTGCTCTGTCCACTGTGCTACCTAGTAGCCCCTATAAGGCTGCCTTTCTAATGAGACCTTTTGTCTAATAATAAGATCACCATGAAATGACCAGAGTTAACCCTCTAAAAACCCTGAGTAATACACCTTTTCTCAAGTCATCCTTGATACACCCCTATGAGGATCAGGACTTGGAAATAAGTAGACCAGGGCTTGCTGTGATTTAATGTGATTTTTTCCTTTTACTTCATATAGAGTTTAATGATAGTCTTCAATAGGAAATCCCAGATAATGAAAAGGAAAATGGATGATACAATGTGTATACAGTCAACATCAGTTAATGATCAGGAGAAAATAAAGTTCAGGTTTCTTTTTTAAGTCATCTGCCTCTTCTCTGATGGACCAGTTCTGACATTGTGAGAAGCATTCCTTTCTTACTTGTGGCACAGTATTTTCTTTTCAACAGGATAATCTATAGTATCTTAGGATCACAGATTTAAAAATAATCTTATAAAGTATTAGTGGATAGAAATGTGACCTCAGAGCCCTGGATTCAAATCCTACCTTTCTTGCCTACTAGATATGTCACTCTAGGTGAGTCACTTAACAACCCAATGCAACCAAGACCCTAAGTAGCAGAGAAGGTGCCAACCTGTATTTCTAGACAGTTATCATGCCTGTCTTCTTCTAATATATAAATAACAGTCCCAATCCTAATCCCTATACTATTTTACAGTATTGAGTATTTATTTATACATATGGCATATTCCTGCAGATAGATGATGAGGGGAAAGAATAGTTTCCCTTTATCTGGAGTTTTTTCCCCAATCCATAACAGTGATTTGCACATAGTAGGCTTTGAATAAATGGTTCTATGAATGAATCATTGAACAAATGAATGAATTCCCTTCTTTAGACAATATATTAGAAAGAAGCAAGATTTTCCATATGCTCCTAGTGGGATTCATAATTTTAGAACCAGAGGATGTAATTCAGAGCCTTATTTTCCAGAAGGGGATGGTTAAAGATGAAGCTGATTATACCTGATGAGTTCAGATGCTATGTGATGGTAATTTGCATAAAATGTTTTCCCACTTGGCCCTCAGTGTGCCATCTGGCCCCCTTAGTGCACATCGATTTTGTTGGCATTCTAGGTACAGAGGAAATTCCATTGACAAGTTGAAATTTACCCATCAGAGCTTGATTTGCCTCAGAGGCCCACCCTTTGCTGAATTCAATACTGTAATCATTCCCCAGCCCCTCCTCCTCTTGTAACTGCTACTATGGATGATATTTCACTGCAGGTCTTTTCAGCTATGCTAATATTTTACTATGGAGACCTGAAGTGATTATAACCTTCAGAGGGATTTCCCAGGAAAAGATATTCTTAAGTTATGAACAAGTGCCTACAAGAATGTGGTTTAACACAGTTTTAGATGTCAAGATGAGTAATTTTCATTTCATTCAAAATGGGTAATAATTATCAGTTTGCCCCACATACAATAGTGTTTGAACACAAGCTATATGAATTACCTTGGTGTATGATGAAAGAGGAAAGTTGAGGGGAAGGGGAATCTTATCATTATAATTCATCACTTGAAAACAGATAGGTAAAGCTTTTAAACTAGGATGTTATTGTGCTTTCTACCCCCCCCCCCCCCAGAATTGACACTTCAATTCCAGAAAAATTAAATCATTAATAATTAAGGAATTTAGCATTTATTAAGCACCTAAGATACTATGCTTTAGCCCCAATGAGCCTCTGGCAGGTTTCCCACATGGCTGTTCTCTCTATACCCCCAAAACTAGACGTTTTCTGCTCTACTCTCTAGTCATCACAATTATAGTTTTGATTCTGAGATGAAAGACCTACTGATGATTAGTTCATCCAGTGATAGGTTAGGCTATATCAGGTTGTTGTATAAGATTCAAAGATGGTTATATATTATCATAGATCCAACCTTTACAACTCAAAGCAGGCTGGTCTAGGAGGAAAGACCATACCGACTATTATTCCATTGAGTAACAGGTAAGGATGTATCAGGTTGTCATATAAAGTTCAAATATGATCAGATCTCATCGTAGATCTGACCATCACAACTCAGAGGATTGGTCTGTGAGGAAGGACCACATTGAGGATTAGTCCTTTGAGTGATATGGTAGGATATACCATATATTTCCATGTAGCACAAACCTGGACTTGCCAGGCATTGTGAAGTACCATGGTTGCCCAACTGATTGAGGAGGAATCGAAACCATTTAAGGCCAAGAGATTCCCACAGTAGCCAGACATCTCCAACAGTCATGTTTCCTAAACAAAGAAAAAAAATCAGACCCTGGGATGTCTGATTCTGGTGTAGGCAACATGCGTTGCACAGCATGCCCGTCACTATTATAAAGATAATTGTGCAACTCATGTCTCCCATCAAGTGTTTGGTTGGTGTGGTCTTCTTTGTTCATCGAAGGACAAGTATCTATCTATCCTACCTCCTTACTGACTAAGGATCCAAAACTATTTTGGATCCCTCATTTTGGGAAGAGACTTTGTGTGTATATATAAATGTACATGTATGTATAGGTGTGTGTATGTGTGTAAGGGAGGTAAGGTTTTGGGGGGGAGTTATCTTTTTAGTTTTTTTAAGGCAATGGGCTTAAGTGAAGGTCACACGACTAGGTAATTTAAGTGTGTGAGACTGGATTTGAATTCAGGTCCTCCCGACTCCAGGGCCAGTGCTCTATCCACTGCTCCCCCTAGCTGCCCCAAGGGAGATAAGTTTTATGGAGTTTATAAAGTTGGATCTTTGCAAAGAACACAATGGATACACTAATTTGAATATATGTCTAGAGAAAATTCTATGAGGAGTGACTTTAATGGGGAGAGAGTATTAGGAGTGACAGGATACTGGTCTGGGAGATATTTTTGTTCAGTGAGGCTCTAACATTTAGGCAATCAATCACCTACTCTTCCTAGGTCTAAGGGTCCTGGTTTTAATAAGTTGAGACACCTAAAATGTGGTAGTTATCTTTCAATCACTTTTCACTTACATACATGAAGGGCTACACTGTCACAATGCAAGAAAGGATGCCTTAAGCATGTCCTTTATTGACAGAGAAGTTTCCTGACTAGGAAAGCTGTTAGCAGTTGGTGCTAGTGAAAAGAAGGCATCATGGATTCCTGAGTCAAAGGTTCTCAAATGAATACCAAGGTGGGAATGGTGTTCAAAACATATTGGATCCTCACCCCAGAAGAATGCCCCCTCTATTACTGCTTAGAAATGCTTTCAGTATAACTTTTCAACTTCCCTTCAGCATAGGCAGGGTTTTTTTTCAAGTTAACATAATCAGTTATACTGGTTATAGATTTCATAATGACCCTTGTTCTCAAAGAAACAGAGTCAAGTCAATAAGTCAATCATTAAGAATCTACTATGTGACATTGTGCTAAGTGCTGAGGATACCAAAAAAGAAAGGCTAAAAAAGTCCCTGGCCTCAAGAAGATCCAAATTTAATGAGAAAACAGGGAAGCAACTATACATATATAACCTTGTGAAACACACACACATATGTGTGTGTATGTGTAATAAATTGGAGATAATTTGCATTAAGGGAGACCAGGAAAACATCTTCTTGTAGGTTTCTTGTAGAAGATAAGATTTTGTGAAGAAGTCATAAAAGCGAGGAGGCAGAGATGAAGAGAGAGGGAATGAATTCCTGGCATGGGGGATAATCAGTGAAGATGCCCAGAGTCTGGTGATGGAGGTTTGAATAAGGTATAACATGGAGAACAATGGCATAGGATCAGAGCACCAGAGAGGATTAAGATATAGTAAGGTAGGAAAAGAGTAGTATGTGAAAGGCTTTACAAGTCAGATGAATTTGTATTTGATTCTGGGAGAATAGGAAACCACTGGAGTTCATTGAGTAGGGTGGTGACAGGGTTAGAATTGAGCCTTGGGAGGGTCACTTTGACAACTTAATGGACCTTAGGCTGAAGTGAAGAGAGATCTGGGGTAGGCAGACTCATAAGCAGGCTGTCTCCTTAATTTAAGCATGAGGTGATAGGGTAACAACTAGAAGGGTTGCAGTGTCATACAGAAGGGAGTATCTCTGATAGATGGTGAATCTTCAGGATTTGGTAACAGATTGTATACAGGGGGGAAAGGATTGAGGAGAATGAGGGGTCAAGGATGATGCCGAGTTTGCGAGCATGGTGACTAGAAGGATGGTGGTGCCCTGGATAGAAATAGCGAAATTATGAATAAGGGAATATTTAGGTAGAAAGAAAATTAATTTAGTTTTGGACATGGTGATCTTAAGATTTCTATGGAAGACCTAGTTTAAGGTAACTAAAAGGAGATAGGAAAGCTGCAGGTCTAGAGAGAGATTATGGTTGTATAAATAAATCTGAGAGTCATCTGTACAGAGATTATCATTGAATCTATTGTAGTTGATGAGTCCATCAAGTCAAATTATACAGAGGGAGAAGAAAAGAGGGTCCAGAATAGAACCAAGGGCTCTATTCATATTAAGCAGAGCTGCCCTGGATGAAGATTCAACAAGAGACTGAAAAGGAGTGATCAAAGAAGGCGGAAGAGAACCAGGAGAGTAGCATCATGGAAGTCCATTGAGAAGATCATATCAAGGAGAAAGAGTATGATTAACAGTGTCAAAGGCATTAGAGATCAAGAGGATTTTGAAAAGGGCATTAGAATTGGCAATTAAGAGATTCTTGGTTCCTTTAGAGAATATCATTTAAAGTGAATGATGAGAGGGGCAGCTAGGTGATACAGTGGATAGAGCACTGGCCCTGGAGTCAGGAGCACCTGAGTTCAAATCTGGCCTCAGACACTTAATAATTACCTAGCTGTGTGGCCTTGGGCAAGCTACTTAACCCCATTGCCTTGCAAAAAAAACTAAAAAACAAAAGCAAAAACAATAAAATGAATGATGAGGTGGGAAGTTATCTTGCTCAATTAAGAAGACAGGGAGAGGAAAGGAAGGGAAGGGAAAGGTCTAGATGCTGGAAAGATATAGCTCGGCAAACTGACTGTGTTTGATACCCCAGTCCAGTGCACTGGTTTACAGGATAAAAGGAACATTTTTCTATTTCATGTGATAGTGAACCATGTCCCTTAGGATCAAGCCCAAAGCCAGGTTATTGCTGAGGAAAGGTGGCACTGGAGTCCCATTCCCATCATGATTCAACTTGCAGTTTCTTTTCTAATAGGATTTTAAAAAATGTCTTTCCTGATTTAAAATAATGTCCTTCTAGCTAAGAATGAGAGTTTTGTTGTTCTTTGGAAGAATCAGGGAAGGGAAATGTTTAGAAGCACTACAGTTATGATCTGACTTGGCCTGATAGGCCTCCTGAGGAACCCCCATCTTAAAAAAAACCCTTTAAACATTTTCATGAAACAGGAAGGAGAAAATGGAAGCTCAGGTAGGAAATATTCCAGTGGCTAATAGAGGGCCCAGGGAAAGGGACTGATCTGAAAGAAAGAAATGGTTAACTCTGCCACTTCCTCCTCCCTTCTGGTCTTCCATCCTCTTATTTCTGAAATAAGAACTTTCGGTTAAGTGACTGTTCTACAGATGAATCCAAAGTAATTTCAGTGCAATAAATAATTATTAGGTACCTATTATGCTAGGAGAGGCAGCACGGTAGAATGGATAAATAGCCAGGCTTGTGATCAGAAAGGCCTGGGTTCAAGTCTCACTTCTAGGCAAGTAACTTTAAGCTGTAGGTATCACTGAATACTACTGTCTGTATCCTATAACTACCTAGTTGTGGGGCTGTGCCAAAGATGATTGACAATTCAGTAGAAAAAAAGGATCACAAAGTAAGATTGAATAGGAGACAAAAAAGCTACTTGCTACTCATTCTTTTTCTCCTTAAACTTGTGGCTTGGAAAAAAAAAACTTGTGGCTTGGGATTCCTGCAGCGTTACTTTGAGCTTTCAATATGGGATGGAAAGGGAATTTGTCTCCCTTACTCCTCCTTCCATGGTAGTGATAGCTTACACACACAAACACAGACACACATGTACAACACGTGCTTGCCTAAGAGAGCCTGAGCCAAGATTTCAAGTCCCTGGACACCTCTTCTTTCTGTTTCTCTCCTTGAACATGGGTGTTGAACAGTCATCCTGAGATATTTACTTCTCCAGCTTGGGAGAAAAGAATCAGATGCTGCCAACTGGGGATGAGTCTTGCAACAGCAGGGCTTCTCAAAGAAGAGTATGATCTATTTCCAAGAAGCTTTTGTAGCTGAAACGATAAAGTCCAAGGCAGGCCAATAAAGTCCAAGGACATTTTGTTTCGGTCTTTTCATTCCATTGTAGTCTATGAGACACTGCAGATCAGAGAGAAAATCAAATATCTATGCAGCAGTCCTGCATGTATCCCAGAGTCTTTCCTACCTCTTGGGAAAGTTTAGGTATTTGTGTTTTAAGCATTTTTTGTGCTAAAGGAAATAAATAGCTGTCCTGATATTTTTTATATGAGTATCTTTCTAGAGGATGGTCTTAAATCTCTTTGGAAAATCCCTAGACATTAAAGAGTTCTAACCTTTAAAAATTGTTCAACTGCTAAATGGAGTCTTAAAATGAGGGGGGGAAGCCCAAATCTTCTTACCTTGTTTTGAACTCATTCTCCTCCAGGAATGAAAGCAATCATTTGTGGCACAGGGGAGCTTCTGGGATCCAGAAGACCTGAAATAGAAGAAATTCAAGAATAATTGCTAATGAGATCAGGAAAAATTCTGTTTAGAGGTTAAACTCTAACTAGGCTTGAAAGGAACCTAGGGATGCTGTGAGGCAGTAGTGAGGAGAGACTCATTGCAACCATGGCAGATCACCTAAATAGCTGGAATATGTCTGAGGAATATTCAACCAAGGCTTCAGCCGTTGTTTATATGTAAGGGGTACTGTATACCTTGTGGTATGGTCATCATTCATTGACTAACCATATATAGATGTAGAGAGGAAATGAGATGATAATGGTCTGGATTAAGCATTTAGCTTAGCTATAGCAATTATTGGAAAGAGCAGAGGAGCCAGCTAGGTTCTTCAAATCCCACCTCTGCTACTTTGGGCAGGTCACCTAACCTTTCTTAGCCTGTTTGCTCATGAATAAAAGAAACATCACAGACTTGATGACCTCTAAATTTCCTAAATATTTCCTTTACTATTTCTAGCACAAATTTTACTTAATATTTGATTTAGCTTTTAATGAAACATCAGTGATATTTTAAAGAGAATTTTTTTAAAAATAGAATACTAGCTCTGATGCCATCTGTGATGTTGAATAAGTTACATGCTCCCTCTCTTCTTCAGTTTCTTCATCTATAAAATAAAAAAGTTGGAGTGAATGGCTGCTGATGTCTTTCCATCTCTAAATTTATAATTCTTTTTTGTCGGTTTTATACATTGTTACAGGCAATTAATAGAAAAGGAAGAAATGAGAGTAATCCCTTATATGAAGTTTAGATAGAAATACCTGTTGTGAATTGTTGAACACAACAATAATATGACCCAAAGTGTCTAAGCTCCATTTTGGAAATCATTTTTTTTTATACAAAGAACTGATCCAAGAAAAAGTCAATCAAGAGAAAATCAAATAATTAACACCTTAAATGGAAAAGAATCAATGGTACCTTGCCCACATCCCCTTTCCACACACCCTCCCATAACCCCTATGAAACCTGTCACTTTTTAAGGATGGAAGGCTCTGGAAATTCTCATGAATTTCTCTCCAAGATCCTCATTAAAATGCATTTCACAGTGGAGAGTTCAATTAGGGGAATTCCTTGTTTCCATCAGTGAGTGATGGTGATGATAATGTTGATGCTGTGCGTTTGCTGTGTTATTTAAATGTTTATAGCTGTGTCAGATGGGGATATGAACAGCTTTTATAAAACATGGCTACTGAGTTGGATAATCAGGAGAAATAAAAACATGGGTATGTGTGGGTTTACATATAAATATAAAGTATATATAATACACATAGAACATACATATATGTGTATATTTTTGCATAATATTTTTGTCCAGAATTCCACCTACTGAGAGGTTATTGAAGGGAATCCCTAATTCTTGTTCCTTCTATACCAACTGATAGTCATTCACATCATCCAGTAATCAGTTTTTTCAATTTTTAAAATGTTTATATAGAACAAGCTTTGTGCCAGGTCCAAAGATTATCTGATTGGATACTCATAGTAACAATGAAAGCTAGGGACTATTATTATTTTACAGATGAGGAAATTGAGGCAAATGCAAATAGGTTAAGTGACTTGCCCAGTATTACATAGTTAGGAAGTGTTTGAGACCAAATTTTGACTCAGGTCTTCTTGACTAGGGATCCAGTACTTTAGTTGGTGCATTTCAATGTCACCAAATCATCTCAGTGATCAAGGTATCATTCTTTTTGCTCTTATTTTTCCCCCCTTTTCTCTGTCTTTCCTCTTTTTGGAAAGTCTAAGAGCAAGTTGAGAGACTGGACTTTTTCTGTGTAAGCTGACTGAAGCTAAAAACAGAAATGCTTTCTTGGACATAAGCTGGACAATGAAAGATTTATTTCTTTGTAGAATGAACAAGAAAACTGTCAATTCATCCTTTCCCCTATTTGTTTTGATATCTTGATTCTTCCTGAGAATGTTATTGTTAATGACCCTACTCAGATTTTGAGAAAATGTGAACCTCTTGAACCCTGAATGAATAGCACCTGTACCTGAGATTCTACTAATAGATGAAATTCCTGAGTGAAGAAATTCACTCTAACAATGAGGTTGTCTTTGCCTCACTCTTTGAAAGTTCTCTAGAGAACTGATAGGCAAGTGACTTGCTTAGGGTCATGGAGTCAATATAATTCAAAGGTGAGACTTGAACCCAGACTTCCTGGCTTTAATGCCAGCCTTTTATCTACTAAGCCATGGTTACCAGACAAGATACTTTAGGGCAAAGAAGGAGAAGACATCAATGATATAAGCTTGATCCTTTTAGCGATGATATGATTTGAGGATCACCTCCAGAAATGTCCATTTCTATCAGCACTGAGTTCTTGGCATGGCTCTGTTTGCTAACTCTGAGCCTCAGTTTCTTTATCTTGAAGACTAGATCACATGACATTTAAAATCTCTTCCAACGCCAAGAGCCCTGGACAAAAGGATCAAATATTTCTAACTGGCTTTTCAGATGTTCATAACAAATATTATGGAATTTCTTGAGGATCACAGAATATCTTCTTACAGAAGTATGAATGGAGTACTTTTGCATTTTTGCAACTATCTTTTGATGAAAATAAATATTGTACTGAGTTAGGAGTTTCCTTTTGATTCTATTTTCTTGGTTTGACATCATAAAGAACACAAATCCCCAGATGAAGTCTTTGAGGAATAGGATGAAAACAAATTATGGCCTGACCACATTTTGGTGGAGTATAAGTTCCTTGAGGGCAGAAACTATTTCACTTTTGTCACTATGTTCAATATCTTGCCAAATGTAAACATAATTATTTGTGATTATGTGTCATCCCAGTTAGACAAAAATTTAATAAAGACTTGTCTAATTGGGATGACACAATCCCAGATAATTATGCAATTGGCAAGATATGAATCAGTTTTTTTCAATGTTAAGGGACATAAAACAGTAGAGAGAAGCATCATGGAATAGTGAATAGAAAATCAATCCCAGAATTAAGAAGATCTGGGTTCAAGTCCCATTTCTGACACAGACTGACTTTTTGCCCCTTGTCAAACAGTCCTTGGCAATCCCTTGACAATGCATTGCAGAGCTGAGACTTTTTTTGAACTTTCAGAAATATTTTACCTTTCCTGGTTCTTCTACTACAATTGGGGAGACAACCCCCGCACTTTAAACTTCCAGTGAGTGACATAATAGTAAAAAATAAAGGATTAGATTTTGTGTTCCATGTAATCGATGCTCACAGAGCATGGAAAAGGGAGATTTCATCATGGGATGGAATCATCTGAATTGTAGATGTGGGAGAGGATCAGAGGGCAGCTGCTTCTTTCCAGCCTGTGACCCAATCTGTTGTGCAGTTCAATGAAGCAAAGCTGGCAGGGTCAACTTCAGATGGCAGAAATGATTGCCCTTCTATATTCTCTCTGTCTCTGACTCTCTGTCTCTGTTTCTCTTCCATTTTACAGATGAGGAATCAGAGGCTAGAGAGGTTAAGTGACTTGCCCAATATTACTCCACTAGGAAATATCAGTTACAGGATTTGAATTCAGATCTTCTAGAAATCAAATGCATCAGGGGCAGCTAGGTGGCACAGTGGATAAAACACGGGCCATGAACTCAGGAGGACCTGAGTTCAAATTTGACCTCAGACACTTAATAATTACCTAGCTGTGTGGCCTTGGGAAAGCCACTTAACCCCATTTGCCTTGCAAAAACCTAAAAAAAACCCCCCAAAATGAAATCAAATGCATCATTTTATCCTCTTTGCCAACTGACTACCTTAAATATGGGTCTGCAATATGAATACAATATTCCAGCTATATACTGACCAGAATGAAGTACAGTGGTGACATCATCTTCTATGTCATGAATACTACATCTCTCAATGAATTCTGCCACTAAATTTGATTTTGTTTCATTACTAAGTCATACTGAGATTGTAGTTCATTGATCACCAAGTCTTTTACATATGGCTTTTATTCAGCCAAAGACTCCAAAACATCAGTATGTGTGAAATAGTTCAGTTAGCAAGAACTAAACGAGGGTTTCTATGGCTTAATCTTTGTAGGGCCAATTAACATGGCTCTTTTTTTTTTTTTGAAGACAGGCTTAACCTTTAACTGCTATCAACCAGCCTACCAGGGGACTGGATAAGAGGCTGTGGATGACTTGATCCAAAATTATCTTCATTGTTGAAAAGAACTACTCAAAGATGATGTCCTAATGACAGTGGATACAGATGTTCAGAAAGTCTTTTGGCTCTTGCACTTACTTCTCCTCAGCTGAGGTCTTTGTTTAGAACTTGGAGAGAGAAGGGAGAGGTGCTGAGATTTATTTTGCATGCATTTTCTCAAGATCAATATCACAACACCATCAGACTGGCACTATTTTTTTATCCCTAATATAGAAGTGCAGATTCAAGCAAGGAGAAGTTCAATGACTTACCATGATCACACAACTAGTTAGAGGCTGAGGATTTGAAAGCACATTTTTTTCAGAAGCCAAATCTATCACTCTATCCATTACACATACATGATTACCTCTAGACATCTTTCCCCTGTCTCCTTTGTTGGATCTTCATCCAGGCATGTCTGCTAAATGTAGGTATAGCCCAGGGCTCTGTCATGGGCCTTTTTCTCTTCTTCCTCTGTACTGTTTCACTTGGTGATCTTATTAGCTCCCTTGAGTTCAATTAACATAAACATTGCTCATGTCCACTTATCTGAGCCTAACCTTTCTTGTGACTTTTAGTCTCATAATTCTAACTGCCTATGACCATCTGGACTTGGAAGTTTCATAGACATCTTATACTCAACACATCAAAAACTGAACTTACTTCCCCTCAAACTCTCCCATCATCTTCCCAGTTACTCAAGCTAGCAACCTATGTGTTTTAATGGATTCCTAATTTCCCCTCCCCTTTCATCTCCAATATACTTCCAAGTTCTATCAATTCTACCTTTGCAACATCTCAAGAATAAACCTCCTTCTCTCCTGACATGGCTACCACCTCATTACCTCTTGCCTGAACTCGCACAATCAGTGTCTCTGCCTTGAGTGTCTCTCCATCCCTGTCTCTCCTCCCTTTACTTGACAAATTGATAAGTAATGGCCTAACTATATCATCCTCCCCCCTTTATTATTTATTCAGTGAATTCCAGTGGCTCTCTATTACCTCCAGTATGACTATACAGTTCTCTATTTAGCATTCAAAACTATTTATAACTTGATCCCCTCATACCTTTTCAGTCTTATACCTTACTTATCACTGAATATATTACAATAAAAGCAAGAATTACTGGTTTCTTTACCATTCCTAAGACCATCTTTCTCCTGACTATGTATTTTCATTAATTTTCACCCATGCCTGACATTTTCTCCTTCCTCATTTCTACCTCCTGGCTTCCCTGACTTTATTCACATTCCAGTTCAACTCCTATTTTTTTTTAGTTTTTTTTTCTTATGTTTTTTCAAGGCAAATGGGGTTAAGTGGCTTGCCCAAGGCCACACAGCTAAGTAATTAAGTGTCTGAGACTGGAGTTGAATCCAGGTACTCCTGACTCCAAGGCCGGTGCTTTATCCACTATGCCACCTAGCTGCCCCTAACCCTAAAATCTTTTTTTTGTTTGTTTTTGAAAGGCAAATGGGATTAAGTGGCTTGCCCAAGACCACACAGCTAGGTAATTATTAAGTGTCTGAGACCAGATTTGAACCTAGGTACTACTGACTCCAGGGCCAGTGCTTTATCCACTGTGCCACCTAGCCGCCCCACTAAAATCCTATTTTTAAAGAAACCTTTCCCAATCTCCCTTAATGACAATGCCTTCTCCTCTGAGATTATTTCCAATTTATCCTTTAGATGGTTCAGTTGTACATAGTTGTTTACATGTTGTTTGAGGTTGTGAGATCTTTGAGAACAGGAACTGTCTTTTGCCTTTCTTTGTATCTCAGTCCTTAGCGCAGTGTCTTGGACATTGCCTTTACTCAGACTGTTGGTTGACTGCCTTACTAGAAAGGAGAATTATTTTAACAATAATTTTGTCAATGACAAATAATGATTTATTCTGGTCAAAAGTGGAAAAAATGCAACTTAACTTGGATTCTTTACATTAAGATAGCTTCTCAATCACTAGTGAGTTATTCAACCCTATTTTTGCCATTGAATGGGCAGCTATTAGCCCAAGACCATGTAGGATATCACCAACAAAAGGGATCAAAATAGGGTCATGGATCTAGAACTGAAAAGAATCCACAGATCATAGAGCAATCCTCTTGCTTGTCCAAGGCCCTAAGCGGTGTAAGTGGCAGTGGGTAACCCCCAGGGCTCCCTGACTCCAAGTCCAGTCATCTTTCCACCTAGTGAGTTTGCTTCACCAAAGGTTATCAGGGCAGTTGATATCCAGACTCCATGGACCAAGATGAAGCATCTTTCTGGGGGTATAAAAACAGTTAAGTGGAACTGTTGTCCATGTCTCAGATTATGTCAACATGATTTTTTGGATCCTTTTCATTTCCACAATGGGGATGGGGGGAAAAGGAAGGGGGAAAAAGCTTTCCTTGTGAATGTAAGATCAGCAGAGCAGAAAGGCTTTGAAATCATGAAATGTAAATACCCGACTGCTTTGGAACCAAGTTGAAGGAGAAACTGCTGAATTAAATTAACATGGTCTATAAATACAAAGGTTAAAAATTGGAAGCCAATGCTGAAAGGCTTTTGTCCAATGAAAAAATAATCACTGTAGAATATTTTATTTTGTTTAGATTAAAGCCCAGGCTGAAATCACATTAGCTCCAACCTTGCAATATTTATTAAGAAAACCTTTTTTTAAACAGTGTTACAGAGATTTATCTCCATAGGGAATCTCCCCAAGCAAAGTGGGAAAGTGACCCTCTTCTGCTCACTCCTCTATTCTACTCTCCAAGACATGATATATTATGCATCTGGCTGCCTCTTTTTTCATATTCTGGTTACACTGCCACATATTCTTTGAACCTTTCCCACTGCCCACCCATGCCCTCCAATATAAATTTTGTTTTCATTTGAAACAAAGAAGCCAGAGGTAAAAATATTGTACTCCTGGATTAAACTGGTTTTCATTGGAGAATACTTATTTACCAGACTAGGGGGTCCTCAAGGTAAGGAAGTGGTAGTTATATTGAATATAGATATAACTAGAACTTACATGTCTAAAATCTGATTTCTAACTGGAAGTGCTGATGAAACATTTAACATCTATATAGAAAATCATAAGGTCTGCAAAAGCTCTATGTATATTATCTCATTTGATGCTCACAACAACCCTTTAAAGAAGATGCTATTATTATGATACTGTTCTTAAAAATAATAAAATAGGCTAGGACTTGTCCTGGGTCATTGTTGTTTGTCCTTTAACAACAGGGTCAATGTACAGTGTATCCATCTCTGATTGATGAGACTAATACATGCTCAGAAGGTTCTACATAGAATGGGCACAAATGGTCCAAAGAAACATCTGGGATGGAGATGTCTCTAACTTTGCCCATCTTAGGTGTCTTTCTGAGTTGCTGTTTTGCTCATAGAGCATAGCACCTTCTTTGAAGTAAGCATACCCTGTTGGGCAATCTTGCACCTATCCCCTATTTTGATCCCTTTTGTTGGTGATGTCCTACACTGTCTTGGACTAATAGCTGCCCAATCAGTAGGAAGAAAAGAGTTGAATAACTCACTAATGATTGAGAATCTATCTTAATGTAAAGGATCCAAGTTAAGCTGCATTTTTTCCACTTTTGACCAGAATGAATCATTTTTGTCACTGACAAAATTATTGTTAAAATAATTCTCTTTCTAGTAAAGCAGTCAACCAACAGTAATTAAGTAAGGACTATGTTCAAGGCATTTGTTCTGTGTGAGTTATCCATAAAATAGTCTTTTAGGCAAATGTACATTTGGCATTAAAACAACTCGGCCAACCCATAGGAGTTGTGTTCTCTGGGGTGCACAGCCAGTAAGCATCTGAGAAAGGACTTACCTTGTCTGTCTGATTCCAAATTCAGCTCTCCAGTCTCTATTCTACTTATTCTACTTTGCTAATATCAAATAGATATTGTTGGGAAATCCCTAAACCTGAGATCTGAAGAGTAGGGTTCTGCTTTTGGCTGTGACTCCTACCCATGGGGTAGCTCTTCAACATCTGTAAAATGGGCTTCTGTATCACTCACCTTATCTGCATGATGTGAAAGGTATTCCATTCTATTTAAAATCATTTATTAGGGGCAGCTAGGTGGTACAGTGGATAGAGCACCAGCCCTGGAGTCAGGAGGACCTGAGTTCAAATCTGGCCTCAGACACTTAATAATTACCTAGCTGTGTGGCCTTGGGCAAGCCACTTAACCTCAATGCCTTACAAAAAAAAAACCCTAACAAAAACAAACAAACAAATAAATAAATAAATGGATAGATAAATAAATAAAAAGTGAGTAGACAAATAAAGAAAGAAAGAAAGAAAGAATCATTTATTTGGGGCAGCTAGAGGATGCAGTGAATAGAACCCCAGCTAGTCAGGGGGACCTGAGTTCAAATGTGCCCTCAGACACTTAATACTTACCTAACTGTGTGACCAGGGGCAAGGTACTTTATCCCATGGTCCTACAACCACCCCCCCAAAAAAATTAAAATCATTTATTAAGATCATTCATTCTGTGTACCACTAACTCACTAAGCACCAGAAATAAAAAATTCTCCTTCCTTTGAGAAGTTTAATATAAGCATATGTATGTGCATGTATCATGTTACAGGTATTTAGTTGTACATCTTATACATGCATATAATATATAAATGATGTATTATACATATATAGTGTACATATAAATGTAAAAATATGCTTGAAGAAAATCACTTTGACAGCTTTCAGACGATGATTCAGAGTGCAGAGTGATTAAAGAAAGGGTCACTAGAAATACAAGTGTGAATCCTATTTTGGAATGTCTTAAAAGCCAAGCTTAAGACTATATATATATAAATATATATGTATATACATATATATATATAAAAAGAGAAAGGATTTGTATTAAATATATATTTAATACAACTCCTTTCCCTCTTTTTTTCCTCTGGAGTACAGTAGTAATTAGTAGTAATATCACTTATTATCACTGAGTCAATGGATATGCACATTTTGAGGACTTTTGGGTCATGATATATGTATATCAAATTATATTATATTATATACACCATGTGTATATGTATATATATATATATATATATATATATATATATATATATGGTGTGTGTGTGTGTGTGTGTGTGTGTGTGTGTGTGTGTGTGTGTGATGAGCAATGGGGAGCCATCAGAGGGTTTTTGAGTGGGGGAGCAAAATGGCCAGAATGGGACTTAGTTGGATTCTTTTTAGTCATAGCAATGAGTTTGTGCTGATTTAAATGCTTCCTCACCTGGTCCCCTCTTGTGAGCAAGGAGGAGCATCTGTGACATGGCTTAGGCTGCTGTGTGTGGCCATGGAGCAGCTAATTAAGAGCAGATGCAGGCCCTTGGTCTAATTAGCATCGTGCCCTAACCAGTCACAGACCATGAGGATGTTTATAGTCTTTTTTTAAGTATATGAAAATACATAGCAAATATGTTTTGAATTCAGGTCAAGAGATTATATTCATGCAACATAATTGCATTGTCCTGCCATTGGAAGGTCATGCTCTGTTCCATAGTTTTATTCATGGGAATGGGTTTGTGTTGGCAGGAAGCCATTGCGGAAGGTGATGGGAAAGGTAGTCATGTAAGTGAGACAGAACTGTGAACTTCTCTGGTTCTTCTGTGTTTACTTTATGGAGAATGTAGGGCTTCAGGAGCTGTTTGAAGAATGAGACATTTGTTAGACTAAGTGTAACCTTATATAAGGTATTCTATATATTAGGAACTTTGCATAGATGGTTTCATCCCTGGAATATACTTCCTCCTCATTCCATCTCTTAGAATTCCTATCCTCCTTCAGGATTAATTTGACTAACTACCTTTAAGGTCTTTCCTGATTTCCCCAGCTATTACTGCCTTTATCTCTATTTTGTATCTATCAATCTATCTCTCTATCTCTATTTTGTTGCTGTTGAATTGTTTCAATCATGTCTGGCTCTTTGTGATCCCATTTGAGGTTTCCCTGGCAAAGATACTAGAATGGCTTGCCATTTCCTTTTTGAATTCATTTTACAGATGAGAAACTGAGGCAAACTGTGACTTGTCCATGTTTACAGTTAGTAAGTATCTGAAGCCAGATTTGACCTTAGGAAGATGAGTCTTCTTAATCCCAAACCCAGCGGTCTGGTCTCCCCACTGTACCACCTAGCTACTCCATCTACCTATATCCACACATCTACTTGAAAGCCTCAAAAGTCTCCTACAATTTTAAATCTATGATTTGCTAATCTTGTTAGAGGGGTTAATTAAAATAGCTGGAGCAAAGGGTGGGTGGGTGGGGCTTGACCTTATGTGATGAGATCCAGGAGAAAGAGATGGAATCTTGGGTGGAGGGTGAAAGAGATATGAGAATCAAACCTAGATTTTAAATGCTTTGAGTCTAGATTTCTTGAGAGAATAATGGTACAATCCAAAGAAAGAGAGAAGTGACAGATTGACAGGGGAGGGGAGTAGGATGAGGTCAGTTTTGAACATGCTGAATTTAAGGTATTGGAAAGATGTCTATGTGTCATTCTCAGCTGAACCTCAGAAATACACATCTGGAAATTGTAATAAGAATATTGTCAGATGCTTTGGATGCTTTTCAATTGAATTAACTATTATTCACTAGCCATGAGATCTTCGCTAAGTTACTTAACTTTTCTGGGCTTCAGTTTCCTCACTTTGTAAGTCAAAGGCATTGGAGTAGATGACCTTTTGGAGCTGAGAGGGGAACATGGAAGAGCATGTGCCCCCTCCAGGGAGATCATTTCCCCACTTCCCAAAGTTTCAAGAGGAAACAATTATATGCAGTGCATCCTGTATACTTAAAAGTCCCTTCAAATGGTGATTTTGATTCAGAAGTCTGACTTTAGAGAGATCTTGAAATAACTTGGGGATATTTAGCCTAGAGAAGAAAAGAAAAATCTCTGCCTACTCAAAATACTCAAAAACTATCAAGTGAAAGTAAGAGTAGACTTGTTTTATTGGTTACAGAAGACAGAATTTGGAACATTAAGTAGAAGTGGTAAGGAGGAAAAATTTGACTTAATGTAAGAAATAGCACTTAGAGTTACCCCAAAAGAGGAAGGGGGTACTTCAGGTGATACTAGACTCCTCTACCATTGGGATCTTTAAGCAAGCTGAATAACTCCATGTCTATTACAAGGAATTTTTGTGTAGAGGATAGCCTGGATGGCTTATGAAGCCCCTTCCAACTTGGCAATTGCTATTTTCTGCACATGAAAAAGTATTGAAAGGAAGTGAGTCATTGGATTGTATAGAGTGTGTCTGGATGGTTTGCATTTGAATGATGATAATAATAATAGTCATTTATATAATACTTTAAGTTTTGTACAGAACTTCTCTTAATTGATCTTCACAATAACTCTGGGATCCATGTGCCATTTATTATCTCCATTTTATAGGTGAAAGAATGGAGACAAAAAGATTAAATGACTTGCCTTATTTTTTAAAAATCTGACACCAGATTTGAATTCCTGACTTACTGTATCACCTAGCTACCTGTAAAATAATCCTTAAATTGTAGAAGTCTTTAAAGTGATCATAAATGTATGTTTGTTTTGAGAAAAGGAATCAGTGTGGTATGTTCTGAGAAGAGAGAGAGAGAGAGAGAATTTCAGAGTTTATGATAGAGCTCTTTCCACCTTATGGTAATGAACTGAATACATCAGATCTTGTGACCTGGCTTCTGTTGATTATTCTTTTCCTCCTCTCCCACCTCCAAACAACATATAACAATATGGAATGATCAATGATCATTATAAGACAGATTTGCTTTTGAGGTTTTTCTCTGATGGTAGAAATTTGAATCATGGAAATCTGAGTTATTCTAGGTATCTACTATGATCATACTGTGTGATAGAGTGTACTGATCATGAATGGAATTATATAGCTCTAGATATAGATAGATCTAGATATACATGGATAGATAGATGAAAGATAGATAGATAGATAGATGATAGATAGATTAGATAGATAGATAGATAGATAGATAGATAGATAGATAGATAGATGATTTGAAAGTTAATGAAGAAATAGCAGATTACCAAAGAAGGAAGTGTAGAGGGAAAAGAAAGAGGGACCAGGAGTAGAGTTTTATGAGATTCCTATGATGAGGAAGTTGACAATGGGAAGTCATCAAAAAAGGTAGGAATAGAATCAGCCATAGAAGTTTTGTTTTTCAAGCCAATAACCTGGATAAAGAGGACTATATAGATGGGGAAAAAAAAATAATGAGTGGTTTAAAGAGTATGATTTGACACAGAAAATGGTCTTGGAACACAGGCCTTGTCCATTGTTCTTTTTCCCCTGTCATTGTCCTCCATTTTCCTGTCTTTGTAGGTTGGTAGTGTTGGTGGTCATTATTGCTGTTCTATCTCAAGATTGCAGCTCACCTAATTTGTTTGTCAGTTCAGAAACGCTGATGCTAATGTAATGTCTACTTTGAAAACATGACTTCTCTATGTAATGAGATCATTAAAGGGGGGAAACTTGGCTGGACTTGAAAAGAATCATTTTTAATTGCACAAGACAGGTGCATATTTTTTAGAATATTTTCTAGGCTGTTGAACTTTATCATTATGTTGGTGGTTTGCACTGAGCAAGCAAAGTGTTATATTTTAATCAACTAGCCCTAGCACCTTAAGCCCCATTTAGATGCTATCTTGTGCTTTGCAAGGGTCATTAATCAATTAATTAATCAAGTCATTTATTAAGTATCTACTGTTAGCCAAGTGCTGTGCTAGGTGATGGGAATACAAATAGAAATAATGCAACTATTTCTACCCTAAAGGAATTCACATAAATGTCTGATGGCTTTTTCTGTGGAGCCATCTTTGTGGGAAGATGGACTTTAGAACTAACAAGATCAACTAATCTATCTCAAATTACACATAAGGAAACCCCATAGGGAAGATGTCTAAGCCAAGGCCACATGGACAGAACAATTAGCAAAGCTGGATTTTAAATTGAATTAACTATTACTCACTAGCCGTGAGATCTTAGCTAAGTTATTTAACTTCTCTGGGCTTCAGTTTCCTCACTTTGTAAATCAAAGAAAGGCATTGGATTAGATGACCTTTAAGCTCTGTACTATTCTTAATGTATGATCATCTGAGTTGGTAGCCTGGAGTAATTAATAACTCTAAAAGAAAGTCAAAAAATGTTCTTTCAGAGAGGCCAGAGAAGGTGAATCCCCCCCCCCCAAATAAAATATTAATGCTCAGATTCTGGAATTCCCTGAGTCTGTTCATTCACATTCCCAGTAGAAACTCCAATTTATCTTCTATTCTTCATCAAAAAGAGTAAGGATTCCCAACCTGGTGATGCCCTTTGCTCCCAGGGTGATGCTTTAATGAAGTTTGATTGGACAACATTTTCTTAACATGACTATGTGGTTATCCTGGTAGCAAACAATCCTTTTCTCCTAAGGCCCATTTACTCTTCAAGTCAGAGAAGAAATAATAATCGTGCTACTAATAATATGTCAGTTTTAATCAGCATCATCTAACATGATGAGAACTGAACCTTCTTCTGGCTAATACATTAGGTACCCTGGCTTTATCTCCTTCTGCTCAATTGATTTGCTCCCATTCAGCTGCTTGTCTCTTGTCATGCAAATTGTGGTATTTCTTCCCCTTTGACTGCAGAAGCTGAGATTGGGACTCAAATCCAGTCCAATTGACCAGCTGCTTTGTTTTCTCCTTCCCTTACCTCCTTTCTCTTCCCCCTTCCCCTTTTCCTGTTCTTTTTTCTGTCTTTCTTCTTGCCTCCCTTCTTCCTTTCCTCCTCTTCTTTCTTCACCTTCCCTATACTTTCTTTCTCTCCTTTTTCCTTCCCTTCCCTTTCCTCCTTTCTCTTATCCTACCCTTCCCTTTACCTCTCCTTTCTCATCTTCCCCCTTTCCTTCTTCCTCCATCCCTTTCCTCAATGCCTTTCTTCCCTTTTATCCTTCCCTATCTCCCCTTCCTCTTGCTACTCTCTTTACTTTGTTCTTTTGCCCCTGAGACTTTCCTCTTATTGTCCTGTTCTTATTGCTAATAATGCTAATAATAACTTGTGGAAGCGCAGAACCACAGAAACAGGCTAGAGAAGGGTCTTTCATAGACATAATTCCTTCTGAACTTGGAACTTGTATAGATATCAGATGATAACCCCAGGATCAGGGAAAGAAAATAAGAATTGCATATTTGGGAGAAATAAGCAGTGATGAATGTAGAAATATTTTACAGATCTCTGTGGGATTTCTGAGAGCATTTCAATTTAAAAAAAAATAGCAGAACTCAGGAAGCATCTATTTGTTTATTCCTGAAACCTGTTATGATTATATAATGAATGGCCCCAGAGATGACTATTGGATTGTTGGATGGCCAGATAAGGACTGGCAGTAGAGCTTCAACTCTGGCTGCTTTAGGAAAACAAATCCAAGTGCAGCTGCCAGGGTAGAATTCATTGGTAGGGCGGAAGAAGTTCATTAAATAAGCCTTCGTCTTCAGTAAATATACAGCCAGATTTCAGGGAACGTGACTTGATTTACCAGCGTGGTTGCCTGGATCTATCTTCTTTGGTCTGTTTTGCACAGCTGCTGGTTTCACTTTGCCAAGGTCTTGCTCAGAGACCTAGAATAGCTGCCACCTGTCATTCCTAGCAAGTTTAAACTCCATGTTCCAGACTTTCAATGACCTGACCCCACACTTCCACTAATCCTCAAAGGAAGTCTTTGCTTTGGCTAGGTAGATATCATAGACCCACATGACATTCTTATTCTCATCTCTGAGCCTTTGTTCATATTAGTCCATCACCTAAAATACCCTCTTTCCTTCTTTAATAATACCTAATGCCTCCTATTCCTTTCATAAGTCATTTCAAGTTCCCTGCGAACCCCCAACCCCCATCCTCAAGATTATGACTCAATATGCTAATTTGCAAGTGTAAATCAATCATAAAAGCTAAGATTCAGAGGTAGAAAGGACAAGAAGTCATTTACTCCAATCCTTTCATTTTACAGATGAGGAAAATTAGACCAAAATTAGTTAAAGCCTTGTCCAAGGTATCACTATTTTTAAGCAGCAACTGGAATTTAAATTCAGATCCTCTGATTCCAAAATCCAGCACTTATTTTGCTTTATCATCTCTTCAGAAAAGTGTTTCAAGTGTTTTTCTCTTAATACCATAAATTTCTCAATATGAATAATAATGCCACTTTAGCTTTTCAAATCACTTTGAGACAGAATTGTGTGATCTGTCGCTGCTTCTAAAGGACATTCTCAAAGAGGGGTGTTTCAAACAATAATAGCACTGTTGGAATAAGTGCATAGCCTCCCAAGGGGATTGACTACTTTGAAAGGAATGACTCTATTATGTTTATCAAAAAACTCAATATTTTATAGTCAAAACTCATAAAATCATAGGATTTCATTTTTGGAAGGAACATTAAAATTTAAGAATAAGAATATTTGAGAGATTCTTCTCTTTAAATTTTTATTTATTTATGGAAGTAGGGTTAAATGACTTGCCCAAGGTCACACACCTAAGCAATTATTAAGTGTCTCAGGCCAGATTTGAACTCAAAGTCCTCCTGACTCCAGGGCTGGTGTTCTATCCACTACACCACCCAGCTGCCCCTCTCTCAAATATTCTTAACAAGGGGTCACCCAAATTCTGCTTAAAGAGATCCTGAGCTAAGGGACTCAGACTGTGGTGTGATGGGTGCTGGATTTAAAATCATAGGACTTGAGTAGAAGGTTCATCTTCATCATTTGTTTTTCCTCAGCCAAATCACCTGACTTCTGAGCCTCAGCTTCCCCATTGATAAATTGAGTAAATTTTATTAGATGGTTTCAGAAGCTTCTTCCAGACCTAAACATCTTTTCCTACAATCTCCAAGATGAGATCAAGGCAGCCCATTCTACTTAAATTGAATTTTGCCTAGTCTTAGAAAGTACTTACTACATATAAGCCATCATGTTTACAAAAACAAAAATCAGACCATCTCTGTCCTCAAGAAGTTTACAATCTACTGGCAGAATAAAGAACATTATTAAGTATATGCAAAATAATTGGAATAAGGAGCACACATAGTAAACTGAGGGAATTGATAAAGAGTTCTTGGTGGACATAATATAATACTTTATCTGAGCTATGAAGGAAGCTTTTAAGCATTCTAAGGAGGGGGCGTTCTATGCAAAGATATTAATATAGGAGATGGAATGCTACAATCTGGGAAGGGGTAGTAGGTTATTTTGTTGGCTAGATCGAATTGCCAGTATGGAGTTAAAATTTAAATACACTCTATCAATTCCTTCAATTTTTAAAATTTCTTAATTCCTCTAATTCCTTAAATTTTTCAATTTAATACAGTTCAATAAATTCATGTATGCCAACGGCTATGTATAAGAATGGTACTGGAAACTGGGGTTACATCATAGTCCTTACCTTCAAGGTGTGACCAGAATGATGACCTCCATTATCCTGTACCCTCAGCCTCTCTTGGAGGCCTCTCCTTTTTAGCTGCCTAGTTACACAATTGTGTTATCTTGATTTTGAGATACAAAAACATCCTCAGGAGTTAGTTTTCTTCCCAATGAAACAGTTGGAACATTTGAAGGGCTCTTATATGGAAAAGGGACTGGATTTTTTGCTTTGACTCAGAAGACAGAACTCAGGGAAGGAAGTGGATGGAAACTGTTGAGAGACAGAATTGGATTCAATGTAAGGAAGACTTCTGTATAACTCCAGGAGTAGAATGGATTTGGGAAATGATAAGTTCTCCCTCAATGAAGGTATGTCAGAGATTTTGTAAATGGAATTCTTGGTCAGAAATTGATCCAACTCAATGACCTCCAAGGCTGCTCTCACTTGTGAAAGGCTGTGATTTTTTGAAAGGACTTCCAATTCAATAGTGCGTAAGACATATATGTTAGCTTCACAACAAGAACTGGTTCTATTGTCTTCTCCTAAGGTAGTGAACATTATTAGAATAAAAATGCACAGCTTCCAAGATGATTACTTTTAAAGGTATAACATTTATTTCGAATGATTTAATCTCTTTTTTGTCAAATATCAGCCTTTTTTCTTACATTGAGCCTCAATCTTTCTGTACAACAAGGGATCTTGATGTCATTAACCTCACTTTTTCTATGAGAGCAGCTAAGTGGTGCAGTGAATAGAGCACTGGACTTGGAATCAGGAAAACAACTGGCCTTAGATATTTACTAGCCATGTGATCCTGGGCAAGTAAGTCACTTAACTCTGTTTGCCTCAGTTTCCTCATCTGTAAATGAGGTGGAGAATGAAATGATAAACCATTTTGTTATCTTTTCCAAGAAATTCAATCACTAAGAGTTGGATATGATGAAAACAACAGAATAACAAAATGTTATTCTATAGATAAAACTGTGACCAAAAGAAACTGAATCCAGGAAATTATGGTTATCTAGACAGAAAATCAAAGAGTTGGAATTTGCTTTTGATTTTGGGCTTCTGTTCACAATCTGGGAGGTCCTGGGATCACTCTTTCTTGCCCTCTTCTTATGAAGTATTCCCTCCAGTATATGGGAGGGAAAGGGAAGCATTGAATACTGTGTATTCATTTTCTAAAATTTCCTTAATGTTGACCATAAACTGCAGCAGAGAAAATGAACAAATGAATAAGAAGTATTAAGTGCTTATTCTGTACTAGTCAGGTTGGAAGTACAAATAAAGAATGTGAGGTGATCCCTGCCCCCTTAGAACTTTTAGTCTTATGGTGTCATAGTTTAATATGTGAAGGCAGTACATTTAAGGGAATAGTAGGCAGTGAGGGTGTTTTAGACTGAGAAATAGCAATGAGAGTGAATGGAGACATAGAGTGATTGAATGACATGTTCTTTCAAGCATTGGAAATATTGATTTACTAGAATTAGAGATGGAAAGTGTCTGTGTGTGTGTGTGTGTGTGTGTGTGTGTGTATGTGCTGTACACAAAGGAAATATAGGCAGTAGAATGGCCAAAAGACATTCAGAGAATAGAAGCAGGATGGGATTGGCTGGCAAACTGTGTGACCTTGGGCAAGTCACTTAACCCCACTGCCTTTCCAAAAAAACCTCCAAAATAAAACAAAACAAAAAAAATTGTAATCTTCCTAAGCAACTTCCTGAGGGCAGTGAATGCCAAATCTATTCTTGTACATCTCTGAATATTCAGGTGGCTCTGAGATGTCAATGATGTGGCTACTTGCCCCACTGGTGGAGATTGCAGTCATTCATGATACTAATCTACATATTTTCATCTATCCTTCAAAAATCTACTCAGTGCACTATGGGACCTGCCTCTTTTTTTAAAGATTTTGTAGATACAGGGGCAACTAGGTGGCGCAGTGGATAGAGCACCAGTGCTGGAGTCAGGAGTACCTGAGTTCAAATCCGGCTTCAGACACTTAATAATTACCTAGCTGCGTGGCCTTGGGCAAGTCACTTAACCCCATTTCCTTGCAAAAAAAAAGATTTTGTAGATACCAATGCCACATTTAGAGTGCTCAATCTGTCTTTTCTGCTCCTCTTCTCTCCACTTTCCTTCCTCCCTCAGCTGTTTTTTTCTTCTCCTCCTCCTCCTTCTTCTCCTCCTCCTTCTCCTCCTCTTCCTCCTCTTCCTCTTCCTCCTTTTCTCCCCTCTTCTCTCTGTTTCTTTATCTCTCTATCTTTCTGTCTCTTTCTCTCTCTCTCTCTTTCCCTCATCTCTCTCCCCTTCTTCATTTTGCCAATCACATATATCCTCAATGATGCTATTTATACTATTTCTATTCTTAGAATCAACATCTTTCCCCAGAATGCATACTTGCAGTGTCTTTTGAGATGGTTGAAATATTTTATTTTTGAGAGATTCTATTTTGTGATTTGTAAACATATAGTAACAATAGGGGGATGGAATACTGGTGTCATTAGAGATAGAGTTTTGCATTGGGGAGAAGCTTAGGATTTTTGAAAGATTTTTTTTTTTATGATCCAGCTCATATTATTTAGCTCAGGGTCCAGCTTAATCCCTGAACAAGATATTGTTAGATGAACTCAGTGGGTTGCCTCTGCATTTGGCATGTTGTTGCCTGGGTAACATGCAAGGTAACTAATGGGTATTTAATAAACATCCATTGAGTTGAATTTATTGAATTAGTTAATGGTTATTGAATGAATAATTTTTTCACAATAATCCTATATCATGCATGGACATCATGCATATTGTTATCACTTTTTTTACAGTTAAGAAAACTCATCCTCAGAGAGGTTATCTAATTTATTATCATAGTTCTATAGATTTGGAACAGGAAGGCAGGCAAAAGGTCAAAAAGTCCACCCATGCTCCCATTTATAGAACTGAAGCCCAAAGAGGTTAGGTGACTTACCCAAGTTCACACAGGTCATAGGTGGCAGAGATGATATTTCTAATTCCTTGTAGAGTGAAGACCATAAGCTAAATCTTACCACAAATGGGGATTTCAGAGAAGTTTTCAGACTCTAAGAAGTAGAATAAAATAAAAAGTCTCCCTTCTTCACAAAATGTAAAATAGAATACCTTGTTCTATCTCATATTGAGTCCTAATTTCAGCCTAATTGAAATTTGAACCTACTCAAAACAGCAAGAAAAGCCAGATAGACTCTAGGCAGGGGATAGTTCACACTGAGCATGGTTGAGAACAGATGGTAGAAGGGAGAGACCTGTGGGAGGCAACTCAGATCTGTGAATAAGCTCATGGTCCATAATAACATTGACTTAGAACCTTCCGTCTGAGACACACTGGGCCCCTGGTAGGTCACTAATTGAGTTCTTCAGTCCCTGCAGGATGTTCTTGTGAAGAGTTTTCACAGAAGCTAGTAAAATGCAGAAGAAGACAGAGAGAGAAGTGATGACCTATGGTCACCCTGAGGGGAGGTATGTCAGAGCTTGAAACAGTGTTTATGGCTTGCTCTTCTTCATAATGGCCTCTGTGGACCTTGATGGACAGCCGTGCCTGAGACATCTCCTGGGGAAGGGGATGGGGGTAGAGAAGAATATGAACGAATGCACAATACATATAGTTATCTATGTATATATGCATAGAACAGAAATTATATTTATAACTAAAGACTAGGTATTTACAGATTCTTCTAATTCTTTATGATACACATGTAAGTGCACATACACAGATATGTTTTTTAACTCCAAGTAGAGGGCATTTCTCTCTCACATTCTCTCTCTCCTCTCCCCTCTCCTGTCTCTATCTCTTTCTCCTTTCAGGCTCTCTGTTTATCTCTCCCTCCTCTCCTATTTCTTTCTCTCTGTATTTCTCTCTCTTCATTTCCTTCTTCCCTACCTCCCTCTCTTCCTCCTTGTTTCTCTCTGCCTCTCTCTGTCTCTCTGTCTCTCTCTGTCTCTATGTCTCTGTCTCTCTCTCTCTGATTCTATCTTTTGTTTTCTGTCTCTCTGTATCTGTGTGTGTGTGTGTCTGTCTCTCTGTCTCTATGTTTCTGTCTCTCTGCCTCTCTAAGGGTCTCTCTCTCTTTCTCTCTCTCTCTCTGCTTCTCTATCTCTCTTGTTTTCTGTCTCTCTGTGCTGTGTCTGTCTATCCATCTGTCTATGTCTGTGTCTGTCTGTCTGTCTGTCTGTCTGTCTGTCTGTCTCTCTCTCTCTCTCTCTCTCACACACACACACACACACACACACACAGACAAAACAAAGCTGTCCCAGACTTGTCTACTTCCTTCCTTTCTCATTATTCCTCTCTCCACTCTTTATGGAGCAGTGATGCTCCATCATATTCATCTTGTAGAATCCCTGATTTTCTTCAAGATTCAGTTCATCTTTTTTTTTATTATATTATAAAAATGCTTGTTTTATCCCATAATTTAAAAAGAAAAGAAAAAAGGTGAAAAAACATGGAGTTTAGGCTTTTGCCTCCAGTTTCTAAGCTGCCCCCCCCCCAAAGTGCCTTGCATCTTCTTTGACTGTCCAGAGTTAAAGTACATTTCCAGGGCAACTATACCATGTAATGAATACAAAGATGGCCCTGGAATAAGGAAGACCTCATTTAAAATCCTGCTGCTGATGCCTCCTTGCTGTCTGATCTTGAACACTTAATTCTCAAAGGTTGTTTTCAAAAAGGTCCACATGTCGCCTTTCCCCTTCCAATGGAAGTTCTCCAGGATCAAGGCCTTTTTATTTTTATTTATGTCCCTAGCACCCAGCATAGCAGTGACAGAGTAAGTAATTCAGAAATGCCTGTCATTGAACTAATTGGGAGTTCCAACCTGGCTGGAGATGTTGGGATCAGACTGAAAGTAAGGTCTTTGGACTTCTAATTGTGAAAGGTCAGAAACAAAAGGGGGACCAATAGACTTCAATATTAGAGACTGAAATCCTTAGGGGACTTCCACATCAGAGTCTGAAAAAGCCTTTCTTCATAGACTGAGTAGTTATTTTTTAGTGAAGCTGAAATGACTGAATGAAACATGGAACAGATCAAAGTCTGCCAAGGAGAATGGAGCATGTTTGCCACAGCACATTACCATTTCTGTTTCCATTTTAGTGCTCAAATGACTGGCATCTAGGTGGAATAGTGTATAGGGAGCAATGGTCCTAGAGTGAAGAAACCCTGAATTCAAATCCAACCTCAGATGCTACCTGCATGATCCTAGGCCAGTCTATTAAACTCTGCTTCAATTTCTTCAATGGTAAAATGGAGATATTCAGAGCTCTTCTCTTCCATGGTTATTGTGAGAATCAAATGAGATAACATTTATAAGCTCAGTGTGTGACATATATACCCTATGTAGGTCCTATGTAAATGCTTTTTCTCTTAATAGCTATCTGCTACTTACCTATAACCCTGTAATATATAATGACATCACCCTTCCAAAGAATCAGGAAAGATGATGTCCTGGACTATGAGGCATTTGACTGCAAAACTAGGGGCTCCTCCGAAGTGTCTTTTTAAAAAAGGATTATAATGATCTAAACAAAGGTGACCCCTCCCCCTAGGCCTTTATATATGAAATTTAATTGATCTCATTGGTGGAATTAGAATTTGATGCATGGTTCAACCCGAGGCATAGTCATGATAGGTTCAATGTCAGTATGGCAAGAAGTCTAACCCAGAGATCTGGGCTGAGTAATGGGTTATTTTCTAATAAAATTATAATAATCTTATAATTATACCAAAAATGCTTGTCAATTTTGCAGATGTCACAAAATTTTGGAGGAGATACCTAATGTTGGATTGGAGAGTCAGGAAATGTCTATAGTGTGTTAAGTGCTGTAGATTGAAAGACAAAATGAAATAATTAGTCCTTGCCTGGAGGAATTTATAGGATCATGTTAGGAATAAATGTAGCCTGCATGTCTGCATATATGTATATATGTACATGGATGTTTGTGTCATATATATGTATTTATGCATGTGTATATATCTGTATATATAATCAATACATATATGCATATTTTGAATATATAAGGTACAAGTGGGGGAAATTATAAAATGTTCTGTGGAAGAGGTTATGCTTGAGATGAAACTTGAAGAGATCTAGGAAATCCAGGAGAGGCAATGAGTGCAATGACAAGCAAATTTAGGCTTCCTTAAAGGAAAACTTTATCATCATCATTATCATCATCATCATCATCATCATCACCATCATCATCGTCAACATCATTGCCACTCTTAAAAATAATAATTGTTAGGGTGGCTAGGTGGCGTAGTGTATAAAGCACCGGCCCTGGAGTCTGGAGTACCTGGGTTCAAATCCGGTCTCAGACACTTAATAATTACCTAGCTGTGTGGCACTGGGCAAGCCGCTTAACACCATTTGCCTTGCAAAATAATAATAATAATAATTGTTAATGTAATGTTTTAAGGTTTACAAAGTGCTTTATATACAGGTATCTTATATGAATCTCATAGCTGCTCCTACAAAACTGGGACTATTTTTATCCTCATTTCTCAGATGAGGAAGCTGAGGCTGAGAGAGGTTAAGTGACTTATTTACCCATGGTCACGTGGTTACTAAGTGCCTGAGTTAGAACTGGGACTTAGAGCTTCTTGACTTCAAGTCTAACACTCTCCCCTGAACTGTCTAACAGAGTTAGCCAGAAGTGTAATGGGATGTTCTAAAAAGAAGGTTTGAGTTCCAGATTAGACTGACTTGTTGGCTTTCAGGTAGAGAAAGAGGCTTCTTATTCAAATATGAATTAAACTAGAAGGAATCTGGGGTCTCTTCTAAGATCTTGTGATTTTTTTTAAATGAAAAAAAAAGTGGAAGCTTAAAAAAAAAACCCAATAAAAATCCCCCAATACCAACTATTGGCTGTATTGACAACTTGCCTTAGATTTTGAAGGAAAAGAACAGTCTTATATTTAGATCAATTCTATATAGCCAAGAGGTTAATTTTGCAGAACCCTAGTTGATTGTGTGTGTGTGTGTGTGTGTGTGTGTGAAAGAGAGAGAGAGTGACAGAGAGAGAAACAGAGAGACAGAGAGAGAAAGAGAGACAGTGAGAGAGAGAGACAGAGAGAGAGAGAGAGGAGGCAGGAGACAGAGGGATCTGAAACTTTTAAATTGAAGGAAGAGGACGGCAGCTCCTGCTGGGACTGAGACTGCTAGTTAAGACAGTTATAGACTGGCTGCTGCTTCATCTCCTCAGACTAAGCTGTATTTGGTTTTAAAATGTAATCATTTGCCATTTGGAAGTCTGGGCAAGGTGATGAACCTGACTTTGAATCTCAAGAAGATATTCTGACATATTTCTAATGCAAATGCTGACAGATACCAAGGATGTGTTTATTTGGTTTTTATTAACTGGCTCCTCTCTTTGTTACAAGAGAAGACTTGCTGAGGAGAAGAGGTGAAAGGCTTATTTCCCTATAATTGTTCTGTAAAAACAAAAAACATTTTAATGAAAGTTTTTAAAATTAAGCGATTCAAAAAGAAAGGAAATTCTGTGAGTTTTTTTAGTTGTTATCCTTAGGGAGAAGTAGTATCTAAAAGAAAAAAAGGGGATTGCTAGTCCTGGGAATTTGTAGGAAGCCTTAAATGATAATGTTAAAACAGAGGCAAAGTACTCTAGCTTAGAATTGCTTACACATGTGATATGGGTAACAACAATATCATACATTACCTTATGGGAAGGATTGGCTTTTTTGACTTTCAACTATGGTCCCACAGACTTTTTCAAAGCATTGACCTTCCTAAGAGATGAGAAAGGAGACCTTCTTTCTGAAATGCAAAAAATAGCCACCATGGTATCAGTACTAGTAGAGTGGGTTGGCATTTGGGGTTTAGAATATTTGGCACTCTGGATTTAGAGAGCTTGAAAAGTGAAAAATGAACTGCTTTAATAGATTGAAGATACTAACATTCTTACCAGAGGGAAGCATTAAGGATAGGTGTGTTTGAAATGGGAAAAAGTTCACAGCCTGGAAATTACGGTGATGTGCCCCACTCGACAACTTAGGATCTTCAAGACTTAGCGTAAATATCTGAGCCTCAGTTTCCTCCTTTGTAAAAAATGAGAGGGTTTTTCCATTTGATTGCAAAAGACCCCTGCTATAACTTTCTAAGAAGTAGTAGGAAGAGAGCTAGAGTTGAAATTTGGCTGATCCTTTGAGTGACCCTGGAAAGTCACTTTGTGTCTCAGTTTCTCTGTCTGTAAAACTGTGAAATTAGACTTGATGCTTTCTAAAGTCCCTTCCAGTTGTAAATCCTTCTGAGTTTCAGATGGATTTTCTAGTAAAGGAAGTTGCTAATGGGATACTTCTCATGCCCCCTTGTTGTCCTTGAATTCCTCCCTAGGTTTGCCTCCATTTCTTTGGCAGAGTACACCCTTGGCTAAATGAAAGCTAGCTATACCTCCAAGTTAAATTCTCTATTAAGAAGAAACATTTTTACCTCCTAGGAAAAATTGAGAGCAGTAGTTGTATATGTTTAGTTCATGTACTGCATATTTTGTAAATCCTCTTAAAAGGGCATTACTTTATTGTTGCCAACTGCTGGCTAATGCAGCTGCTGCCATGACAGATCCCGACCTAGGCCTGGCAGACAGATCTTTACAGAGCAGTGACCTACTGGGCCACTGTATGTAGAACGCAGATGAGCTGGCAGCGGCTGCAGGTGCTGCTGTGAGTACCAGGGTTTAACTCTTTCTAGGCTAGTGATGACTACTGTCTGGGGGAGCCCTGGCCTGGAAAAAATCACCCCCACACTCAAAATTAGAGGATGCCTGAAGCTCTTGGCTAATGCAAAGCCTAGAATCCACAGAAGTCACCATAGGGTTTATTAGGCGCAGTGATATTCTTCTAGTGATTTCCAGTCTCAGCTTGGAAGGAAAGAGTTAAATTTTATCTCTGACTGTAGCTAGGTTCCAGTATTCATTAGCTTTCAGACCCTTGGCTTTTGGGCTTTCTTTTTAATTCTTCTGATTAAAATTCTCTAGCTTCAAACTTCCCTTTGTTCTCCCTGTGTCTGGCGCATGCTTTCCTGTCAAAAGGGAGAATGGAGAATCCAGGCCCAGCATTGACTTCCAAGCTTTGACTAAGCCCAGGAAGTAGAGCCCAACTTAATGCAGAATTGTGGCTTGGGTCTTCAAGGCTGCAGGACCCACTTCATTACAGGGTCCTTTTGTCCCTTACCAGCCCCATGTCTAATCCTCCAGGGTAAGGCACTCTGTAGCTACATCTTGCTCTCCATCCCCTTTGGCCTCATCTTTCCCAGCTGGGGCACCAAACAGCATGTCTTAATATATTTAAAAAGCAAAGGACTCTTAAGTAGTAATGTAGGTACCTACAAACATTGGTTATGGAGAGAGTGTGGTATCATTTTATATCCCTGGGCCTCAGTTTCCTTATCTGTAACCTGAAAGTATTGAACTAGATGGTCTCCAAGGTGCTGAACATTTCTAACATTCTATCATTCTTTAATTATGACACTGGACTATCTTCATGTAATATAGTGAACCTTTATATGGTACTTGAAGGCTTACAAAGAGTTTTGCACATTTGTATATATTTTGATAGATAGGTAGTATTGAAGGGGTCTTCCATCTCTGCTGTAAGTTACTTTTTATGGTAAATTTTCAGACTGAGTCTAAAGCCAAGAGTAGAGAGACTGGATTGACTTAGAAGCAGTTGGCAGGGAGCCCAGGCTTGAGTCACTTCAACATCCAAGACTTCAATCTGAATCCTCTTGGCCCTTTGTTGGGGTTTACCAAAGGACAGAAAGAAATTGGGTATATTTCATCTGAGAAGGATTTCTGTGGAGATGAATCCTGGCTCAGGAAAGGAAACATATAAAAATGACTTAGGCCAGGGGAATTAACAGGGGGAAAAGGGTTGTGGGAGAGAAAGGAGTTCCAAATTGGAAAGGTGGTGCCGGATACGGAAAGTGAAGCAATATTTGCCAACCATCTGGGGGTAGAGACTACATTCACTATCAGGTAGACCCAAAAGGGAAAAAGGTGATTCACTGCCATGTTGTTGCACAAATATCCCCATTAAGAATATAAGCCAATGTTTTGGAAGCACTTTAAAAGAGAAGGGAATACTATCCTCTAAGGAAAAGATTGGGCAAAATTTAGGTGTTGCTTCTTAAGCTTCCCTCTAGGGATGGCCCATGAAAAAAATGTGTTTTAGTAAGTTCTCCAGCCCTTCCTTTAATGCTTCTCCTAATTCTTTCCTTTCTTCTGTCCAGTTCCCATATGCTTTGGCCACTTCCTAGGGCTGGATACCACACAATGTGTTTCACACAATGTTTTGCATATAATTGTTATTATTGAAAAATTACACATGGTTTGCAAGCCAAAAATGGCTTTAATTTTACGAAATACTTTTTAGAAAATCAGAAATTTTACAAAACCAACATTTCTTATTTTAAACTGCCTATGCCTACTATATTTTTGGTGCTTGCATCTTCAAAAAAATCAGTTTAATAATCCTCTGAGTAAATAGAACAAGAAGTTCCTAATGTTATATAGTTAATTCAATTGCGGTTGTTCGGCCATTTTTCAATTGTATTCTGCTCTTTGAGAGCCTGTTTGGAGTTTTCTTGGCAAAGAAAACTGCCAGGGATGCCTTGGCCTGGAGAAACACCTGCACCCCAAAACTGGAAAAGGGGTGAAGCTTTTGGAGAATGCAAAGGCTAGCATCCACAGAGTCTGGTGTAATTATTGTGGCTTATTGGTGTAAAGGAGTGGTTTGCTATTTCCTTCTCCAGCTCATCTCACTGATGAGATACAGGGGCAGACAAGCTTTAGTGACTTGCCCAGGGTCACACAACTAGTAAGTAAATAAGGATTTGAACTCAAGAAGTTGAGTCTTCCTGATTCCTAGTCCAGTGCTCTATCCACTGAGCCATCTAACTGGTCCTTTTCAAGCATCTCCTCTTTTACTATTTCATCACAGATGGGGTGCTGGAAGAGGCAATGAATGCTACCTTGAAAGTCCTCAACAGGAAGTCACAAAGCCTGAGATCTATTGCCTTAGCAATTAGAGCCATCCAAATTAGGGAGGGTAATAGATTTGGAGTTCAAATCCTGCCTCAGACATTTACTAACTGAAAGACTCTGGACAAGGGACTCAATTTTTGTCTCCTGGCTTTAGTTTTCTGTTTTACAAAATGGGGATAATAATATCATCCACCTCCCAACACTTCCCTGTTGAAAGGATTTAGTGAGATGATATGTGTAAAGCATTATGCAAACTTAAAAGTGTTTTATAAATGATGACTATTATTAGTAATAGGTAACAGTTCTTCTGTAGTATTGTAGGGAAATGATTTTCAGCTACACTTATCTACAATATTAAAGATGAAATCTCTGCTCAGAAGGCTAGACCTGTGAGTTTCCTTCTGAATCTTGAGCTCTGCAATTTCAGCTTAGCAGATAGGCTGACAGTGATTAGACTAGAATTATTAATTCCTAACTCTCGGTCTTTGGCTCTGTCTTTGGGACTTGGGGCTTCTCTTAGTTCTTTTGCTTTCCTGGGAAGGCTATGATCATTTCAGTAAATCTGTTTATCAGTAGAATTTGGGTGCTCTAATTTCCTGGAACATTGGTTGAGAGGAGAATAGCAAGATCAGGGAAGGATCCTGATAAATTATCTGTTTAACCTTCACACATATCTCTTCCCTTGTCCAAAATTTTCTCACCAGTCTATGACCAATGCTTTCTCCAAGACCTTCAGAAACACCACTTTTAGGATATCTAGATACCACACATATTTTCCACTTTGTGAGACTCTAGTGAACATCACGAAATCAGAGCTATTGAGGTTTTTGGACACCATTCAGGTAAACTCAAATCTCAGTCATGAACTTTTCCTCCAGCATTCCTGGGAAATGATCATCTAACATTTTCATGAAAACTTTGAGTGATGGGGACCCCCCTACTTGTCAAAGCAGCACATGAACTTGGGAATTGCTCTAATTAAGTAGTTTTTCTTTCTTACCAAACTGACCTCATTGCCACTGTGCTGACCTCATTGCTGCTGTGCTGACCTCATTGCCACTGTGGTGACCTCATTGCTGCTGTGCTGACCTCATTGCTTTATGCTATATGCTATATGTGAAATCTGAATAGTCTACTAGCACACTGTCAGGAAACTGAATTGTTTGCATTTAAATCATCTTAGAAAGATTCTGAAGATCACCTGGCAGAAGATACCAGACAGGGAGGTCCTTTCTCAAACTAAACTGCCAAGCAATCCAACATTACTACAGAGAATACAACTATGATGGGCTGGACATGTTCTTAGAATGCCAGATGTACTCTTGCCCAAAAAACAATTTTATGGAAAGCTCACACAGGGGAAGCGCTCACAAGGGAATCAGAAGAAGCAATACTGAGATACCCTGAAGGTCTCATTGAAGAAGTTTAGAATTGATTGTACAGCATGGGAGACACTGGCACATGACCACCCATCAGTGAGAGTGCTGCCCACTATGAGAAGGGCAGAATTGAAGCAGCTCAAAGGAAACGTGACATTCATAAGTTGAGAGTACCTACCCCAGGTGTTCACATGGACTATTTGTGTCCAACCTGTGGTAGAGCATTCTGAGCTCATATTGGTCTGATCAGCCACAGTTAGACACATTTGTCTCAAGCACGATGATGATGTCATTTTGGTCATTTTTGGATAATGAAGGACAAGAACCAACCAAGCAGTTTTCTTACTTTGAGCTGCTGCATTGCATCTACCCCAGAAACTCTGTCAGCAATCTTTCTGTGACCCACATTCTTTTACCTCCCATTGAACAGTAATCAAATCAATAAAACAATTGCTTCTGGAAGACTATGACCATAGAATGCTCCGAGGCACCATAGACCATTCCTGAGTACATCTTTTTCTTACCATTATCTCCCTATATGGGGTGCCTTCCCTAATGGTCTCTTTGGGGTCAGGTGGGGTGACCCTCAGCCACTTGACTGCTGCCCTTAAAATAAAACTGAAAACAGTAATGTTTGTGAAATTTTTTCTCCAGGCTAAGAAAACATCTTCATTATAAGATAATGATCACATGAATGAATGAATGAATTTAAGAAAAAAAGATTTATTGAGCACTCACTATAAAGCAGCCTTTAGCAAGGCAAACCTCAATAGAAAAGGGACATGGTCTATGCCTATGCCTATGGTCTGGCGCTCCTCTTGGTTATGCTCAAGACATCAAAGCTGTGGGATTTCTTTGGTGTTCAAATCCCTCCCACTTACTCAGATCACATGTATTATTTTGTAAGTTAGTACCCGAACCTCAGAGAGATTGAATGACTTGCTCATGGCCAAATAACTGGTAGCTTCAGAGATTGGATTTGATACCAGATTTTTCTCCAAGCCCAGTATTCTATCCATGGCAATACAATGTATCCCCATACTTTCTCAAACTGCAATTTCTAAAATACTTTTCACAGAGGTCTCCTGAAAACAAATAGACAACTAAAACATCTCATGGAAATGGGTGATCTATTGTTATCCTCAAATTCTGTCACCTGGGGTAGTGCACATCTAAGAAATACTCCTCATACTATATATATTGGCCAGGGAATGAATTGTTTTGGTGATAATATGAAAGTATTGTTTTATTCACACATTTAAAAAAATGTCCCTTTGGCAAATAAGGATTTCACTAGGAAAGAGTAATGTGTTTGCTAAACTCTATTTCAAAGGTGGTAATTATTTAGACTCTCTCCTCTCTCCCTCCTCCTTAAATAAGGTAAAATGAACAGCTGCAGTCACTGGCCCTGGTGCCTATACAGATTTTGTATGTTCAGAAGCAATTAATCATTGACTTGAGAGGGAATTTCTCCAAGTAAAAGGTGAATGCTCTTCCTGAACTTATGACCCTAAAGCCACAAAGAGAAATGGGAAATTCCCCTCCTGAGTTGTTCGGTTATACTCTTTTCAACCTTTTTCCAGAACTCTAACACACTTCCAATCCATATCATCCACCACAGTGTTTCATATTGACTGAAAAAAAAAAACAGATCAATGTCACCGTCCCTGCCCTCCCACTCTTGAAGTTCAATGTGATCATGGCATACCCATCCATTGAGCAAGGCTCTCACTGTTCCATTAGACTTTTTCTTCTATTAATACTCCATTGGAAAGATCCTGACATACCATGGGCGAGCACTAAGACTGGAAGAAATTTTTCCTTTGTTCCAGAGTGAATTTTGACAGGCATTATGTCATAGTGTCCTACAGTCTGGAATTCTGGATTCAATCCATCCTTGGATTCTTACTGTGACAAAAGCAAGTCATTTGCCCTTGGGTTCTCTGAACTTTTGTTGCTCAGTTGTTTTTCAGTCATGTCCAACTCTTTGTGACCACATTTTGGGTTCACTTGTCAATGGTTTGCCATTTCCTTCTACAGAAGAGTAAACTAAGGCAAACAGCATTAAGTGATTTGTCCAGGGCCTCACAGTAAGTGTCTGAGGTCAGATTTGAACCCAGGAGAATGAATCTTCTTGAGTCCAGACCCAGAGCTCTATTCATTGTGCCACCTAGTTTATCCAGTTCTCTAAACCTACGTTTCTTTTTCAGCAAAATGATTATCAATCAATACACATAGGCATTAGAGATACAAAGATAAAAGTAAAAGTATATTACCTCAAAGAGCTTACATTCAATTGCAGAGATCCTCTTGGATATTTAAGTATGTTATTAAATTCAATAATTCAATAAATATTTATTTAGCCAATACTATGTGCTAGACACTTTACTAAATATGAGGGATACAACTAAGAAATAAAAAGACATTCTTTGCTCTCATGAAGCTTACAATCTAAAGGAGAAAGATAAAAGCACAAAAGGTGCAAAGAAGAGAGGAAGGTGCAAGAAGGAAGAATGAGCACCACACCTGGGGATATGAGATATATAGAGTAAAAGGAAAGCTAAACTCTTAATGATAGAGAATGGATACTTGCTTGTTGAGTTCCGAAAGTTCAGAGGTCCCTATAATGGAAGGCATTGGGAGGCATTTACTTTTCCCCCAGTCTTCTAGTAGAGAGAGACAACTGTGAGGATCTTGGTAAGGTGTTGGATATCAAAAACTGAGCCAATTAGCATGATTATGAGAATTAAAAATGATCAGTTTATCCTGGAGGGGGGCAGAGGCATGATATTCCTTCTTGTTGAAACAAGAAAAACTATGGTTATAATAATGTTTGTCCTTTATTCTCCAAGAGCATGACATTGGGGAGGTGATGCCATGACATGCATGTGAATTAGATTTGAGTGAGAGGGAGTTGTGCTAAATCACCAGCCTCGCTTTCTTCTCCAGAGTCATCTGAGTCCAGTGGTCAGATTTGAATTAGGATGATTGGAGATGGCCCTGGATGTGAGGCAAGAGTTAAATGACTTGCCTAAAGTCACACAGCCACTAAGAGAGAGGTGTCTAAGGTTGGATTTGAACTCCCATCCTCCTGACTCCAAGACCAGTGCTCTAGCCATTGTGCCACCTAGCTCCCAAAAGCTGCTGTTAGAGAATGAAGAGAAACTAGGAGGCACAAGGTAATACAAAATAATTCTAGGACAGTAGAATCTGTAGGGGTCAAGAAAATCATCATGTCTTAAAGGAAGATAGCAATTCTAAGAAGTGGTGATGATGAAAGGGTATTCCAGAGAGGAATAATACCTATGACACCAATATCAAGAGTGTTGTGAGGATCAAATGAGATAAAAAAATGCAATGCAGATTTTGTTGTTATTATTGCTTTTGCAAGGCAATGGTGTTAACAAGCTTCAAATATGGCACTCTTTTTCCACTTTGTCTCATTGCCTTTCAATGAAGACTATTTACATTGAACTTGGTCCATTAGAAATGTCTGTCCTTGGCTCCTTTATTTGACAAGTTATGATTGAGGGGTATTCCATCCAACATGACTGCTTGCACGGGTTCTGGGTTTAACAGACAAAGAAGATGCAATGGGTTGAGGCTCTTTCATTGTGTCCATCAGCATAATGTGATGCTCTTCCAGGGATTTCTAGGCCTCTTGTAATTGGCTTAAAAATTGAGAAATTAATGTAGTGGAACCTTCTTGAAGGGGCCATAAATAAAAGATGGAGAATCCAAAGATTGAAATGTACCTGCAGTTATGTTAATTATGATTAATTGTCACTCTTAGAGGTTTTTGAAGGAACTAGTTATTAACCATGAACCATAATTACTGTACTCCAGTGAAAATACATAGTGCTAATGACAGAGCAGGCTTTTGGTTATCACAGTACATTTTGAACATTGAATTGATCATTATTTGACATGTTGGAAGAAAATGAAAATCAATCCAATTTGATTGTACCGACTTTTTTTTAAGTGCTGAATATGACTGTTAGACAGAGGTAGAAGGTTTGAAAGGGACTATCATCTCAACCCCAGGAGAGAAAGAAGGTTTATTTAGGTCAATTGAATAATGCCATTGTGATGGTCCGCATAAAAGCAGGAATTCAAACCCAAGTCTCTGGCTCAAGACCCAGTGTTCACTATGCCACCATAAGCAAAGGGGGGAAAATGATACCAGGTGGTTCAGAGGATGACCTGAGGAGGTCTCCCCCCAAATAAGACTGTGGTCTTTTAGACTTTTGTATACCTTTGTATGTATCTAGGATGATGACCAATCCTTAGTAGATACTTAATAAATGCATACTGAATTAAACTGAATTTATTTGAACTTTCAAGATCCTCCAGGCAAATCTCTAAGTCTATGAATTCCAAAGTAACTGTTCATCTGTACTGGTAGATTCCATATAAGGAAGATTCCATATACATTTCCATATAAGGAAGTTCCTCACACCAATGAAATTATAGGTCCAAACCAAACCCCCACCCCATATTATTTCTTCCTTCAAATGCATAAAAAAAATCTCCTTCAGTGAGGGAGATGTAAAGATTATTGAGATATGGTTCCCATTGTAGAGACTTCTATACTCTTTAAGTGAACATTTAGAAAGGAAAATGGTTCCAAAGAGTAGCAAACCTTCATCATAACAACAGGTCAATGCAACAGGAACCTTATTCCTCCTTTTATTAAAATTACTAAACTAATTGATGAAGAAATTGTTAAGGATACAATTTACTTGGCCTATTATAAAGCTTCTGATAATTATTTCCCATTCTATTCTCGTGGAGACCATCCACAGATATGATTCAGTCTTAAAACTGTACTCAAAGAGTGGTTGCTAATGGTTTGATGTCAACATGACAGGAGGTGTCTAGTGAAGACCCAGGGAGCTGAGCCTGACCTTGTATTATTTTAACATTTAAAAAAATTTCCTGGTTAAAGGTCTAAATGTTTTACCCACCAAATTGTACATGTCATGAAACAGAAGAAAAATGAATACACTGGATAACAAACTCAGGATCCAAAGGGATCTTGCCTTGGCTGGAACTGAATATAAGATGGAATTCTGTAGGGATAGAAATAAAAAATAATTATAATAGTTTGACAAATGCAGGATGGAGGGGACAGGCTGATTAGATAGCCTCTGTTTTGAAAAGTTCAAGAGGTCTTAGTGAATTATAACCTCAATATGATCCAATAGTGTGATGTTGAAGTAAAAAACAGGTAGTGCCAGCATAGTTTCCAGAGAGGTGATGAAATCCTTTTCAAATTTTGGCTAATTGCCTTCCCTTGTTATTTATTTTGCTTTATTTAGATCTTATGTGGAATATTGTGAAGTTAATAAGAGGTCAATCTAGACTTGCTGTCAGGAAAAAGATTTCCTAGCAACTTGAGCTATCTAGAAAAGGGACGGGCTATTTGGAGGCATGGAAGGCCCAACTTAAGTGTTTTCAGAAGTTGGATGACTGTATATGTTAGAGTTAAGGATTTCTTCCTTGTAGGGAGTAAACTAGCATTCCCTTCTAACTCTCAGATTCTTTGACCATGGGGAAAAGACACATGCACATCTAAATATGATGCCAACCTATTGAATGAAATAAGTCATTAAAAGCTAAGTGTTAGAAGGAAGAGGCAAGGACAGAACCCTTTGGTTTTGCATAGCAGAGTGGGTTCCCTGGAGGTAGTGGTATTAACTCAAGACTGTCAATGCTCTAAACTGGCTGGAGCAGATAATAAAACCTCAAATGAAAGAATAAAAGGCATAGTACTTTTCAAATCTCATAGCCAGGGATTGGCAGTGTAGTGATTTTTCAACTAAAAATGCAATAGTTATATATGTCTCTGACATTGCAGGTTTTAAAAGCCAAGTGTTTACACAGTGGATAAAGATGCTAAACTTCCTATTAAAAATAGATACTACAGAAGAGCTGTGTTTGGGGTAGACTAGGTGCTATGACTCAAAACCCTTTTTATATTCATGTGAAAATCACTTATTGATAACTGCAGAAATTTTATGATTAAAACCATTCAAAGCAGTGGAGTTTCGCTGTGTTCGCTCTGCAGTTTGCTTACTCATCTTTCTTGATGGTGAGACAAATATTGTAGGAGAAAAATGGATTTATTTGATGGCATGGGGAATGGTGGGAAAAATTGCTTCATGCAAATCAGGTTGGAAAATGTGATTTCATGAATAAGAAATAAACCAAAGTGTCAACAGCCCATAGGCTGTAGATAGTACGCACTTTGGAATTAATTGTGCCCCTCATTGCTAAACTAGTATTTTTTTCTCTTGAATAGCAAGCCCAAAGATGCAACTTTTCCTTCACCCAACTGAAAATAAAAAAGCTTGCTTCGATTTTATTTCAGCTATAAGTTGTAAATGGAAAACATGTGTATTTAATGTCTGCAAACTTACAGACATTTTTGGAGTTGAGCTTTCTGGGAAACCCAGCTATGAGGTGATAGATCAAGGATTTTTCACACTGTTTCCTCTCCTGGCCCCCTTGGGCACTGGTGATGCCTGTGGACTGTTTCTCAGGATAATGTATTTAAATGTATTAAATAAAATACATAGAGTTACAGAGAAAAGTGATTGTACCAAGATATAGCTTCAAAA
Organism: Macrotis lagotis; assembly: GCF_037893015.1. NCBI lineage: Eukaryota > Metazoa > Chordata > Mammalia > Peramelemorphia > Peramelidae > Macrotis > Macrotis lagotis. Next base: position 244,142,930 of record NC_133660.1, read on the forward strand.
TAATATTTTAAAATAATTTCACAAAATTCAGGCTAAGGGCCCTTGTTATAGAATAGCTGATTTTTAGAGTTGAAAAAGATTTTCATAAAAAAAAGATCCTCATGTATATTGCACATACAAATTACTAGTATATATATGTGGGTTGTGGACTAAGAGTATGTATACACAAACCAGGTTACCTTTAGAGGTAAAGAATACTTCAAGAAGATTAAGAAAATCTTTTTTTCCCCTTTTTAGCTGTTCATTTTCAGGAATACAAAATGCTAAATTTTTCTTGATGCTGATGATAATCTTATATTGGTAAAAATTGTAGACCGTGTTTTTCTGAACAAAAGCTGAATTGAGTTGATAATTGCACTCTGATGGGATTTTTTCTATTCTGCTCATAATCTCCTGTGGTAAGAGGCAGAGGTCAAATGAGGAAATTGCATTTGGGCTCTGCTGCTTACCCCCTCCCTCTCTGGTTTGTGAATCTGCTGACTTCCTGCTTACAGCAACCACAACATCCATGGGTCCAAGGGACCCTACCTCAGTCCCAGTAAGGCAACTCTGGACTGAAAGCACAATATCCTTCATCCTAAGCCCCTACAAATGCAAAAATTTTCTTTTAAGATAAAAAAGTAATAATAGATATACACATTATAAATATATAAATATATAAATATATACTTACATATATATTAGTATATACAAAAATTCTATCAATATATAGGTAAATATTTTGTATATAATTTTTATTGTATATTTGTATATTGTATACACAAATAAATATATATGAAAGTGAACATGTATACATATGTGGCTATATACATGTGCATGCATGTTTCTTCAATGTATATATGTCTGTATGTGTGTGTGTATAGATGTGTTTCCTGTCAAAGAAATCTGATTTTAGATGTCTGACTTTCATAATAATAATATAATACAATATAATAATTACTAGCATTTACAATGCATATTTTAAGGTGTGTGAAGCACTTTGTATATATTATTTCATTTGTTTTACTCAACAACCCTGTGAGGAAGATGTTCTTATTCCCATTTTACAGATAAGGAAACTGAAGTTCAGAAGTTGAATGACTTGCCTAGGGTCACACAGCTAATAAGTGTTATTGTGGGATGCCAACTGAAGTCTTCTTGACTCCAAGTCCATTGGCTCACTTAACTGTCTAGAAGGGATTCTTCATTCTTTTGGCATTGCTCATTTGTTTCAATTGTAGCTGACTCCGCATCACCCCATTTGGGGCTTTCTTGGCAAAGATGTTAGAGTGTTTTGTTTTTTTTTAGTTCATTTACAGGATGCGGAGGCAAACTGGATGAAGTGACTTGCCTAAGGTCACACAGCTAGTAGGGCTAGATAGAGTTGAACTCAATTCTTCCTGCCAGATCCTGCACTCTTTACAGTGTACCACCTGCCCCTTTTGTGCCGTTTTACTTAATACTGGACCATTGTGTCATTATTGTGTTACCATGATGTAACAGAAATATTTCCACTAAGTTATCATTTTAAATAATAGTAATATTAGTCAATATTTATACAATTTAAAGTTTCCAAACACTTTACATATTTGACTTCTTAAAACAGTCCCATGAGGTAAGAGTTACAAGTATTATTGTTATTCTATTATCCCCATTGTCCCTTGACCTCATAGCCAAGGTGAAAATAGTTAAAATATAATGCTCAGTAGGCATGTCGTTAATTAAACTTCCGACCTCTATGGGAGTGCTTCAGATCAGATTGGTCAATCAACTAACCACTATATGTGTGTGTATATATATATATATATATATATATATATATATATAGTGGTATATTATATATATATATATATATATATATTCACTGAGTACCTTCTATATGCTGCCTCCCATGAGTAGCACTGGGTATATAGGAATGAAACAATCCTAATCCTCAAATACCTTAAATTCCACACACACACACACACACACACACACACACACACACACACACAAACCTCACACTCACACTCACACTAACAATACATACACACACAAGCACACCCAAGTAAGTATCAAATGTTGGAGAATGGAGATGACTGGGGCAGAACGAATTATAAGATGATGTTCTTTTCCCTCAGAATCAATCTCCATGCCTCATCTGTGACTTTCACTACTAGGAGCTTATCTAATCTTGTAAAATTATGCCATACTGTGGAGATTCTCTACATCAATTTATGGGAAGGATTCATGGAAGGCCAGTACATGTGACCTGTGAGGTTGACTCTCAGTGATATTGGTTGCATTTGTATCACCAATAAACTATGTCTACAGGTCTGGACAGAGATTAGAGAGATGATAAGATGATATTTTTATGCAGAGCTTTAATGTTTGTAAAGCACTTGACATGTTACCACATTTTATTCCCCCAAACCTCATGCGAATGCTTATACTTTTTGTTTCTTCCTTAAGGATACGATTTCTCTCTCATCACACTCAATTTGGATCAATGTACAACATGGAAACAATGTAAAGACTGACAAATTGCTTTCTGTGGGGATGGGGTGGGGAGAGGGAAGGAAGATTGGGGGAAAAATTATAAAACTCAAAATAAATAAAATTTTCAAAAGAAAAGGTGAAGAAACCAAGACTGAGAGAGAGAGATTAAGGGATTTGCCCAGGGTCACACATCCAAATAAGCATGAGTATCCGAACCCAGGTCTTCCACATTCTAACTTAGTGCTCTATCCACTATGCATCTAGCTAGCTTAAGCCATTACGAAAGTCTTAGAAAGTATTGCTTCTTCCTTAGACCACTGAAAAGCCTTGAAACATGTCAATAAATAAGTGTTAGATCAGAAATTCTGGGGTTGAAGCTGTAGCAGCCTCCCTACAAACCAAGAAACCATAGTGAGTCTTATTTAAACATGATACTTGTCTCTCTCCCCCCACCCCCATTGAATCTTGCATGATAACTATCTTATAGGGATCCACACTGTTCTCCTAATATGCACCAACAGAAACTCCATCCCTTGTCATCTTGAATTAGCACTTTTCTGACATGGAAAATAGTCTCTGCTTAGATAGGTGCTGGAAAATGATCTGGATCAATTCAGTGTATCTCAGCAAGGATCTCACCTGGGAAGAGCATTAAGATAGACACACTTCTTCTAGAATGAGAGGCTTCAGGACTTCTGCTTGAATTAAAATTTTCAGAGACCCCACTTTTAGCTATAAGCATCATGTCCCCCAGCTGAACAGAATCTATGAACATTGATTTGTCAGTAGCTGGACTGGAAAAATTACAGAGAAATTCTTGCTTATTTATGAAAAACAGGTCATACAGAGTAATTATGCTGGTAGACCAGGGGAATATTATAGATAGAATTCACCTAGAGTTTAGCAAAGCATTTGACAGTCTTTCTTATTATAGACAAGATTAAGATAAGTGGACTAGACAAGTCAAATTATTTGAATTTAAAACAGATTGAATGGCATTTCCAGATAAAGAAAAGTGATTTAGAAAACTTGAAGTAAAACAGAACTAGGTGAAGGTGGTGTTAATCAGACTACAAGCCAACTTAATAGGAATACTCATTGTAAGATGGTACCAAAAAGCTAATGCAATTGTAGTTTAACTATTAAGTGGCAATGCTACCCACTAAACTGATCCCATGACCTAAAGGATCACGTTCCAGAGAAATCAATCCTATGCTCCCCATAAAGATTATGCATGCCACCCTTCTTCCATTGCTGGGGGAATGACAAACTCTCTCTGGCTCTCAGAGAAGACAGTTTTCTATCTTCCAGGTCTTAGATGGTCACACCTATCGCTTCAGCCTAAGGCATTTATTTAGTGAAGAATTACCCAGTCACAACAGCTTTGAGCCTCCTTCCATCTATGAAAAATTCCACTTCTTTCCTGAATATGCTCAGCCTAGTAACCTCACCTTGTTGTATATAATGGAGTTTTCCAACCAGGCAAGCAATTCCACATGGATATTGTATACAGTGCTTTATTCTTTGGCCTGGAATTACTAAAAGGAATAAAATGACATTTAATAGAAATACACTGCTAGCCTTCAGTTTCTCTCAGCTTTAGGCAGCTTTAAGTAGTTTATGACTATGGCCCAAATCCAAGAGTTTTAATGTACACTCAGTCCCTTCTTCTACCCCCTCTCTGCTCCTCCTTGGAACAATCAAAGGAATGTGGGAAATAAAATCCAGTTCCCAACTGATGTTTGATTCATAGTATTTGATAGGGCTATTTGTTAGTCATTCCTAATAAACATTTATTAAGTGCCTACTATGTGTCAGAGTACTGTGCTAAGCACTAGATGAAGGACTCAGGAGTTCTGGAAGCAGTTCCTTTTCATAATGCAGATGGTCTCTGCTCAGCCCACACCTCTCTTACCTCAATGCTAATCTTTTGAATCCCTTCTGCCCGAAGGGCATCACAACCCTTTGGATCATCGATAGAGTAGTTATTTTCTTCTCTCTATATATCATTCATTCTATGTCTTCTTTCCGTCTCTTTTAATTGTTTCTCCTTGAATCCAAGTTCTTGGTGACTGACAATCAGACATTTCTACCTTAGTCTCTTCAATCATCATCTAAGCTTGGCCACACTCTGCTTGGGGGAGGAAGAGAAGAAAACAGGAAAGATACAATTTCTGACTTTGAAAATTATAATGGCCAAGATGAAAGAGGTGACAGTTTCATATGCTTGGCATTGAATATTATTTTCATTTTGGAGTATGGCATTTTAAGAAGGCTATTAAAAAAGTTGCAAGGCATCCAGAAAAGAATGGTCAGGAGAGGTCAAATCCGCACCAACCTTCCCCCTCACCCCAAATCATTCGATGATGAGCTAGTGAGTGAGAAGTTTTGTCTGTTATTGTAGAACTTTGTGTGGGTCTTTTTCTAGATGCGTTTGAAGAGAAAGAAAGAGGATGTAGTATGCAGTCCAAGTAAGAACTCTATGAGGTGCCTGCTTGTCATTTCTCAGGTCCTTATTATTTATATTTTGCCAGGATAGAGGACATTATGCTGTGCACCAGAGTATGTGGAGATCATTTGAGTTTTCCTACCAATGTCACAGACTTTCCATGCTCAGCTTGCATGGGGTTAAACACATCATACAAGACGAAAAGGTTGTGGGTTGACTGAAAGAAAATTTAAGTATGTCATAAATGGTGTCATCAGCATTTAAATGTGCAAAATTGCTATTAAAGTACACATGCATGTTATTTATAGTTTTCCTCCTTGACAGGTTTTGGTGTAGTTACAGTCATGTTGCTATGGTGACTGAAAGGGACAGCTGCTGTCAGGTTTCCCCCTAAGGAATTATATGGTAATGATGGTCAAAAGGAGACTCCTCTTGGGGAATGGAATGTTATTAAAAATCTGAAAATAAATGAACAGGTAGTATGTAAAACTCAATTCTCATTAGTAATAATTAACACAAATTCATAGAATATTAATGAGAAGTAGCTAATTTTGGGGGGAAGAGATGCATAATGAGCTCAAACTTGATGACCACTGCCCAAGTTGATGATTCACATAGAGATAAGTGATGTCAGCAGAAGGCACCTAGAAATCATTGCAAGAGATTTAGAAATCCTTGCAAAAAAAATGGAAGAGGACTGCAGGATTACTAACTAATAAAATGATTTCTAAGAGTGAGATTTGGATTTCTGGACTGCAGATATAGGAATGATGCAATGCTGGTTAGGGATGCATTGATAAGGAGTTAGTTTGATATATATTTGCTTGGGGACTTTTGTGAACTTTACAAGAGGGTTTTAAGTTAAAGATAAAAATGGAAAAAGCAAACTGCATAAGTACAACTACTCAATCAGATATCAGAGAATAAATAGTAGCTAAAAAAAATCAGAAAAGAGAACCACTGATTCACATGAGGCAATATTCAAGAAGAGAGCCAATCATCTATTCACAAATACACCAAACTTAAATAATAAGCAAAGTGAAATATAAATCTGAAGAGAACCATCCTCAGAAGAAGGAAAAGTTAGGTCCAATTGCTGATTTTCCTCCCCAGAAACTCTCTAAGAACATACTGATCTGCATTTGTGAAGAGGGGAATTTTCACCAATGAGAAAATCACATGTCCAGAAAAACACATCCATTGAAAGAAACTAATTTTACTGATGGGTATCATCAAGATTTGATCTTATAGAGTTCTGATATGGAAAATCATACATGATTCATAATGAAAAGAATGGATAATCTAAAAAAAGTGGAGCATTATATATTTGTTAAATAAACACATTTATGAGAAATGTGAGATTATTAAAACAATGGAAAGAGAATAATAGGAGAGAACATTAGGTTCAGGATCAATAGAAGCAGAAACTGAAGCAAATATGCACTGGGAGTATGCTATAGGCTGTCAGGCCAGAAGAATAAAAATAGATCAATTCAGGAAACATACAAACTTATAGAATTAGATAGCAAGAATTTACACTATTTAGACATTCTGGCTCTCTCAGCCAGAAGCACAATAGCTGGGTAATTCTTGATTTGCTTTAACATTAACAATTTTATTCTTCAAAATGTAGTAGGAGGATGAAAAGGAACTGCTAATGGCATATAACTGGTTCTGACTAATAAGGAAGGACTTTTAATGGAAGTAGAAATAATTAGCATCCTAGAAACAAATAACCTCTCCATAGATAACTAGACTTGAAATCAGGAAGACCTGAGTTTGCCTGCCACAGATACATACCTTGTCAACAACCTACAAAGTAAGTTACTTTTGTTTTCTCAGCCTCAGTTTCCTCATCCACAAAATTGGGGATAATAATGGCACCTACCTCCCAAGATTTTGTGAGTATAAAGTGTTTGTAAACCTTGAAATATAATAAAAAATAACAAATAACAAAGCAGTTTAGCTGCTATTATAAAAATAAAACTATCCAATAAAGAAAATAGCAAATGTTGGAGGAGATATGGAAAAACTGGGACAGAGCTGTACTTTTGATGGAGTAGTGAACTAATCCAACCATTCTGGAGAGCAATTTGGCACTATGTCCAAAGGGCTATAAAACTGTGCCTACCCTTTGATTCAGCAATACCACTAAATCTGTATCCCAAAGAGGTCGTAAAAAAAGGGGGAAAGATCCACATTTACAAAAAAAAAAATTTATAGCAGCTTTTTTTTGTGGTAGTAGAGAATTGGAAATTGAGAAGATGCCCATCCATTGGGGAATGGCTGAACAAGTTGTGGTATATGATTGTCATGGAATACTATTGTGATATAAGAAATGATAAGCATTCAGAATTCAGAAAATTCCTGGAATTACATGAACTGAGTGAAGAGAACAGAGCCAGGAGAACATTGTACACAGTAACAGCAAAAATGTGTGATGTTCAATTATGATAGACTTAGCTCCTCTCAGTAACACAGTGATCAAAGACAATTCTAAAAAATTTGGATGGAAAATGTCATCCACATTCAAAGAAAGAACTATGGAGTCTGAATGCAGATGGAAGTATACTATTGTTATGTAATTTTTTTTTCTTTCTTGTATTTTTCCCTTTTATTCTGATTCTTCTTTCATATGACTAATATGGTAATATGTTTGTCATGATTACACATATATAATCTATATCAGACTGTTTGTTACCTCAGGGAGGAGGAAAGGAAGTGAAGGAGGGAAAAAAAAATTGGAACCAAAATCATACAAAAGAGAATGTTGAAAACTATCTTTACATGTAATTGAAAAAAAAATGCTATCCCCCCCAAAAAAAAACCCCTAAAAAAACCCTGAGTCACAGTCTAGATTTTCAGGGGGTGGATTTCAATGTTCAGAAAAAGATTACCATTTCCTCTCTCATTATGGATTGCAACACCCTTTTAATCTTTATTATCCTTTCCTTTCATCATAAAAATTCTTGGTAGACAAAGAACTGCAATTTAAGTGGTGGGTACTTTGCATTCAATCATTATCTTTGTCCTTTCCACTGTGGGTGGCTGTCTTCTCATTTCTCTGATCATCCTCTAGCCAGCAGCCAAACTTAGAAGGCCATTTTTGTTGGTTTTAGTATTCATTTCTGGCCTCACCTTATTCTGAGCCTAAGTGCTCCTGACACAATTTTTACAGGATTGTGTAATATTTTTATATTCCCCTTTAATAACCTGCTCTTGTTTCCATCTCCTATACATGTTTAAAATCTTTTTGACTCAAGAGTTCCCTCATTGGCATGAATCTTTGTATGTAACTTTCCCTTAACTTTCTCTCCAGAATCATTTGTGATTATGCCATGAAAATTTCTCTACTGGACTGACTTCCTTTATAGCTTTTAGTTCAACTTTAAGCTTATATTTGAAGTCAGTAGAGGGCAGCCAGGTAGTGCAATGGATAAAGTACTGGGTCTAGAGTCGAGAAGGCCTAAGTTCAAATCCAGCCTTAGGCACTTATTAGCTATGGACACCATGGGATTAAGTTAACTTCTGTCTTAGTTTCATTACCTGTAAAATGGGGTTAATAAAAGTATCTACTTCCAAAGATTGTTGTGAAGATGAAACGAGATTATTATTTGTAAAGTTATTTGAAAATCCTAAAGTTCTATATTAATATTAGCTATCTTCCTCCTCATTATTATTATTATTATCATCATCATCATCAGTGCTTTACTGTGACTATGGATGTTAAGACTGATGACCCCAAAGAACCAAGGTGTAGTGAGGAAAAACTATGATTTGTCACAAAAATAACAGGGTGTGAATGAATTCTGGTCAATTTTCTTTAATTTCATCCAACAAACATTTGTCTTATTATATTATGTGTGACTTGAGCAATTTCCCCAATTGGCTCAATTTCCCCATCTGTAATATGAGAAGATTATACCATGACTCAGGTTTTTTTTGTTTTAATAGCATTTTTAATTACATATAAAGATAGTTTACAATATTCCCTTTTGAAGATTTTGAGTTCCAAATTTTTCTCCCTCCCTCACTTCCTTCCCTTCTTCCTAAGGTAGCAAACAGTCTGATATAGGTTATATATGTACAATCCTGTCAAATATATTTCCATATTAGTCATGTGAAAGAAGAATTAGAATAAAACAGCAGAACTAAAAGAAAGGAAAATATTATATGTAAAAATACTATCCTTCTATCTGCATTCAGACTCCATAGTTCTTTCTCTGAATGTGGATGGCATTTTCCATCCCAATCTTTTAGAATTGTCTAAATCTGGAACCAATGATCTCTTGGTCCCTTACTACACTCTTGGCTCCAAGAGGTTAGGGATCATGAGAGTTGGCATGGTATAATGAATAGGACACTGAACGTGGAATCAAGAAGACTTGAGTTCAACTCCTGACTCAAAAACTTATTTGCTATGTGACCCTGGATTTGTTATATGCTTTTTATCTCCATCAATTGTCTGTCTTATAAAAAGAGAATTGGACTCTAGAGGCCCCTTTCAAGGCTCTAAATCTACTCTCTGAGGAGTCTCTATCCTATTAACCTTTATATTTCTCTCAGCACACATCACAATTCTGTAGTGTACTCACTAGGTGCGTAATGAAAGTTTACTGGATGAATAAAGGAACAAAGGATTTAGTGAATTAGGTTCAACTGAATGAGACCTGTTTTTCTTCCTGCTGTTATCTGTGATATTTGAAAAGTGGGTTCAATCTAGTAGTAAAAGATACTTTTCTCCTTTATATCATTTTCCTGGTGGGAGTTGAGAATTCAGTAAGCAGTATGGCATTTGGTGGTGAATTGAGAAGATAATTGGCTCGTCTTCCTTTTGTTTGCAGCCTCCCTAGCTTTCATCAATATTTTTACCCTTGAGCCACAAAATTGTTGCACCTAAAACTTTTAAAGAAAATTAAATTTTATCTCAATGGTTTAGGAATTTGAACTTCTGACATTTGCTTAGAATTGCTTTCATCTTGTTTATGCCATCAAGTTGAAAAGATGTGTAACTGGCAAGATGTTTCTGGGGGACATGCACCCCAGACAGAGCCTAGTGTATTTTCCCACATGGCTGGGTGACTAGTTGAACTATAACTCTTTAAGATTTGTCAGAAGAGTCTTTTAAGGAGTCACTGTTTCTTAAATCTTTGAAGGTAGGTGGTAGAGCTATGACTGGAAAATAAAAGACAATTTGACAAACTGAAGAAGGCTCTTATGTGTTAGAGAAGGAGGGAAAGAACAACCAGGAGATAAAACCCAAGGAAGGTGGTAAGTGGGAGATTAAAGAGAGAATCTAAGAGAATAAGAAGTCTGTCAAGGAGCATGATAGAAGAGGGATGTAATGATGACATTACACTGAGGAGTTGGAATCAATTAAGAGAATATCCAAGAGGACTAGTGAAAGAAGAGAGAAGGTGAAAGCAAGCAAGGAAGTAAAGCTGGAAACAGAATTAGGTACAGACTATTGAGGAGACAGCTCTTCCAGCAACAATGATGATGTAGCTGGAAAAGGAATGGTTCTATTTCATAAAAGGAAGCAAGTTTCAGGATGTTCAGTAGATTATGGGATGCTTGAAAGATGAGGAAGGCAATTTGAGGCTTAGACCAAGGAGGAATAATGTAGCTTGCATAAGTGGGGGGGAAGGATTGTTGGGTACTTGGAAGTTTGGGTCTGTAGGGAAATGGTGGTGAGTAGGGAAGAGTGTTTGTTTCATAAAGATGTTGGCTTAAATATCTAGGGCCTGTTGGAAAGCCAAACACTGTTTACTTCTCCAAGTATGGTAATTGTGGTTATTCTGCCAATCTTCGCAACGTCTAGTGAAGAAACAGCCCTTCTGTTCAGTCCAGGGAGTTGTTGAAGGAGTGGAGAGTCTGAAGGAGCCAGATGAAACATGACTGTGTAGAAATGGGTCCTAAAGGGAGTGCTGCTGTGGGATCTCACTTGAGTCACATTTCTCCTAATGGGAAACACTACTTACAATCATAACCCTTCCACCTAAACCAGTCAGGAAAAGCTGAGCTATCTCTCCTGAGCATCAAGTGCCTCTGCCATCTTGCTTTTTAGCCAGCTATTCTAATCTAGGATGTATTTGCACATTGAGACTTACTTTCAAAAGCATGGCTGTATCCAGTATTCTGTATTTGCCAAATGGGAGTGGGTTTCAGCCAAAAACAGCATGTTCTGGATTCTGGTGGCCAAGAACTCTGCAAAATGCATCTCTTTTCCGGCAATCTGTCTAATAATCTTGGTGTCTTAACTCTGTCCTTTATGATGAATAGAGAGACAGAAACAAAGAGACAGAGAGAGACAGAGACACAGACAGACAAACAGACAGAGACAGAGATGGAGAGAGACAGAGATACAGAGAGAGAGACAGAGAGAGACAGAGAGACACACAGAGACAAAGAGAGAGAGAGAGAGAGAGAGAGAGAGAGATGAGAGAGAGATTTTTCTTAGCCATCTGGAACTCCTTCTAGCCCTCCCCTTTGTCCTTTATCTGTTTCCCTGAGCTCTCCTTATCAGTTTCTAATGGTGACTGCACTGAGTAGTAGGAAGGAGGTCAGGGTGTTTTCTGGCCTTTTTGATTTGAGGGGCCAATCGGGTACAATTTGTAGTAGCTTCTTTCAACAAAGAAGACATCCTTTTTCATTATCTGTAAGTGAAACCTGCAATAGACTCCTCCTTTTTTGAAAGCTGCTGAGTGTATAAGCTCTGATTTAATTATAGGTTGAGAGTCTGTAACCAGCAACTCTGGGGAGATGGATTTGAAAACAATGGGGAGCAACTAGGAGGAGATGACAGCTGAAAAAATGATAGGGAAAGCCAACAATCTGGGCAAGGAGCCTGATTGCAGCAGATCTCACCTGGGAACCAAGTCTTCTCTGCTCTTAGATCATTAGAGCAATTGATCACTTCAAGGTCTGCATCACTGAAAAGTTATAACCCAAGTAGCAAGATTAATTTGAAACAGATGTTGGCATTAGAATTTCTTTTTTTTTTTTTAGACCAGTTCAGCAAACCTTCAGTGATCAAAAATGCCACCATAGGCAATCCCAGAACATTTAATTGTAGAGTTGAAAGAGCTATTTCCAAATCTTATCTAACACAAGAATAATAAAGGTGGTGCCATGTATAGACAATGCCTATCCTAGTGCCAGGAAAATAGTAGGTGATTCTGGGTGGATTGATTAATTGATGGTTTACAAAGCACTTTGCACAGCATCATTTCATTTGGTCTTCTTAACAATCCTGTAAAGTATCGTTCTGCCTATTTTATACATCGGTAAACTGGAACTCAGAAAGGTCAAATCATTTGCTTCTGGTCACACAGTTAGTAAATTCAGAGGTAAGAATTAAATCCACATCCTTCCTGACTCCAAACACAGTATACTTCCAACAACCATACACTCACTGCCTTTCTAACTTTTTTTTAGTCTCCCTTATGGAATCCAACCAGCAATATTCAACTCCTATTTGATAGCCTCCAGTGATGGGGAATTTGATACCTTTATCCCATTACATTTTGGGGATGTGGTTGATGGATTAATTGAATTTTCTCTCAACTGATTGTTAATCAGAACCCCATTTTGATTTTCATCATTTTTAAACTCTTTCTCAGTCAAAACATTAGGAATTCATAGAATTGTTCTATTCTGATTTGGGATATTCCAGGATTTTCTTCAAGATCATTATATCTCTGCTTAGTATAGGAGATGGAGAGAATATAGGTTATTAAACCTAATTTCATCTTAGCCCAGAGTTACAGAATTTCAGAGCTGGAAAGGAACCTGAGAGGTCACCAAGGACAGCCTATTTATATATTGGAATCTCTTCTAACATATCTCTCATAGTTACATCATTTGTAAAATGAAGATAATGTTACATTCTTTACTTCTCATGGGAGTTCTTAACCTATGGAGCACATGAACTAGTGTTTTAAAAAATCATAACTATATTTCAATATAATTAGTTTCTTTAATAATACCTTGCACAATTTTATATGTATTTAAAAACATTATTCAGAGAAAAGACTCATAGGTGATCTACAAAATTGATAAACATGCCATCTATGCCTTCTCCCAAGTCATTGATCAAACATTTTTAAACAGCAAAGGACAAAATATTAATCTCTGGGAAACTTTATTAGTGATTTCCCTCCAAGAAGAAAATGGTGAGTTAATGACTACTTTGGGTCCAATCATCCAACCAATTCTGACTTTATCTAGTTCATCTCATTCACATCTTTCTATCTTGTCCACAAGGAAAGCACTAGAGAGTCTGTCAAATTTTCTGCTAACGTTTGGGTACACTGCTTCTACAATGGTCCCAGAATCTTCCGGGCTACTACTACTTTTAGATACCTATCTCCCAGACTTGTTGTTAGATTAAATTGGGTATTTGTAAAGCTCCTAGTATAGTGCCTGGTCCATGGTCAGTGCTCTAAAAATAATTACCTTCCCTTCATTTATTCATTCCTATTGGAAAAAGAAAGGAATATAGGATCATAAGTTCAAATCTAGAAGAAATCTCAATGTTCATCTAGTACAATTCTCTTTTTTAAGAAATTAATTGGTTTGTTGTTTTCCTTTGTTCTCCAAGAAGACCAAAATGACATTGCTATTTTAGAGTCTTGCAGTGTGTCCAACAGACCAATACAAGCTTGGAATATTCCATGTGAATACCTATGGTGGATATTCTTGTGCATCTCATTTTTGCTTATAAATGGACTAAGGCTGTTAAATGATTTGTCCTGGGTCATATAAATAATAAAGTAGTAGAGTCAGACCTTGAAACCAGGTCAAATGACTGCAAATCTGCGACTCTTTCTGTCATGCCACATTGTGGGAAAATCTTGACTTTTACAACTTAAAAAATACCTGAATCTTCCACCTTTCTATAAGCAAGATTTCCAGTTCTCTTATGTAAGCAAGATAACCGGTTCCTCTTGTTAAGTCTGGTCATCCCCACTAATGATGCTGGGGATTCCGGTGCATAGTTTTATTTATAAGTAGGATTCTGTGATTTCCTCATGAGATATGCCTTTATTTTGTTCAGATGTCTTTAATGCATAATTGATGTATTCCTATCTGAGCCGTAATGCAGAGAAGGTACCTTACACTGTTGCCTGGAAGAAAAGCTAAGCCGAAAGTCAACTTCTAGCCATTTTTCTTCTCTTTCATTTTTTCCTTTTCTCCTTGTTGATCAGAATCCAGACACTTTCTCCTGTCTTGCTCCTTCTCTGTCTCATTATCCTCTCGCCAGGGAATGGCCTGCTCATTATTGGTATCTTTCAGAATTCCATTCGATGAACGAAATGTGCTGAGCACCTACTGTGTGCAAAGCCCTGGACAGGAGTGGATATTTGCTTCTCATTTGACAGGCTAAATCAGCTAGCTTTTGATTAATGGGACTTGTATTGTACTTTTAAATTTTCCTTGTCTTTATTTCCCTTTTGGATGCTACTCCATTGAAGGAGTCAGGTGGTAGTAACAATAACAGCAACAACAATAATAATAATAATAATACATATGTTTAGAACCTAGAAGTCATTTTAGTTCAGCCCTCTCATTTTACACATGAGGAAAAAATGCCTTACTCGAGTAGGAAGAAAATGCCAAGGCTGGGATTCTAATTGCGGACCTCTGACTATGGGACCTACCATACTTGATTTTCTGCCTCAATCAAAAAATAAGAAAATAGAAACAAACAAAAATGCTCAGAATTTTATGTTGAAGGACAGCCCAGTTTTTGAATATTTTTATATTTAGATGACCAATTTATATTTTAGTTCAGTTATAATAACTGTTGCTCACCAAAGGAAATGTATGATCACCTAAGGTGTTTTAGGTGATCATAGATGTGTCATAAAGGATGTCCTGCACATAGTGCAAAATATGCTCCAAGGATATTCTTGTAAATGTTTAACAACTGGTTCTCCAAGATAAAAAAGATATACATTTAAACTGTATTAACATCTTTTTCTTTTACTTTCTTAAATCTAGATGATCAATAAAGCAATAAATCAAGTCTATAGGGCAACTAAATGTCACAATGGATAGAACACTGACCTTGGACTCAGACAGATGTGAATTCAGATCTGAACTCAGACACTAGATGTGTGACCTTGGACAAGTCATTTAACCTTGATTGACTCTTGTCCAGGGCTGTCTCCAGCCATCTGATTCATATCTGGCTCCTGGATCCAGATGACTCTGGAGGAGAAACTGAGGCTGGTGACTTAGCACCGTGCTCCCTCACTCAAATCCAATTTACATACTTGTCACGAAATCACCTCCCTGATATCACGATCTTTTTCAAGAACAAAGAACAAACATCATCATCAAATCATTTTCTGTTTTCTGGCATTTACTGGTTACTGAGGTTTAAATGTTCACACTGAAACATCAACAACTAACTTCTGAAGAGACTCCAAGTATACTCCTGGATTTCTCTTCCATGAATGGTCTTCAGGTGCTGATATTCCTGATGATATTTTGCTGATTACCTTGAGTTTCAGAGCATCTCAGGACTTCTTCAGTTATATACATGGTCATTCCAAAGACATTGATCTAGCTATCCACACTAGAAAAACACAATGGATGAAGAATACACACACACACATGCACGCACACACGCACTCACACACACACACACACAGACATGTATATGAGAATCAACAAAAAAGACATAAAAGACAAATATAGACATGTAGATGGACTGGTCAAGTATAGTGGAAGATGACAGATTGACAGTCCTAATGCTGCACTGATATCCTTAAAACAATAAAAAATCAAAAAAAGGGCTTCACCATTTTGGACTGATGCCCTATGGAGAATTTATGGAAATACAGGAAAAATAGAAAGAACAAATCTTACAGACTTGCTAGTCTTGGAAAGGTAATGATTTACCTAAGCAGAGAACATTACCTCGTGAATGGAATTATGGATCTGTCCATGGTATCTGAGAAAGACTACAGGCAAAATATAAAGAGAAAATCTCTCTTAATAGTCAGGCTCTTTTAGCAGAAGTACCCTTAAATCCTTTTTTGTCTCTTACAGAGAAATTTAGGAGAGTATTAACAGTGGAAACTCAGAGACATAGTAGGCACAGGATGTTAGCCTTCGAAAAAGGAGAGGTCAGGGCAGGGGCATTAGAATGCTTCCAATGTCACTTCTAGCCCTAAACTTGTGATCTTTTGTTCTAAGCAGGAAAATACTGTTTTAAATACCTACCTCACAGGGGTTCACAAGAAATACTGTTCATGGAGTGCTTTGTAAACTTTAGAGTGTTTTAGAAATGTCAACTATTAGGAGTAATGTGATTATGACAAGCCTAAAGGGACACTTCCTTACTGTTCTTCAGATCCTCCTTGCGGCAGGAGACATAATTCAGTCTGATTATAGAACAAGTATTTATTTATTGAGATGAATTTGATCCCTTCAGGAAAGCAAGGCCACCTTCACCTCTGAGTCCTCTCCTCCCACATAGTCTGGAAGCTGCCGATTTGACTTATGTTCATTTTCACTTCATCCAAGGGAAGATCAGATCACTAACTCTTATATCACTGGTATTTGATTTGAAGTTATGTTTGACATTTAACCTAGGAAAACACTCCCTAAATCAATTATACATTAGCAACCTCTACAGAATTCCAGAGGAAGATATTCTAGGTAAGAGCTATAAACTAGTCCATCATGCATGTGCCTGCATTACTGCCAATCTGTAGCATTCTGGTTACTTAAGATAGTGGTGGCAATGGTACCTCCTTTTTTTATATATATACAGGAAAGTATCCTCATTCTACACATTCTTACCTCAAAGAGGAACAATTAGGCTAGTCATATTTCAGGAAATATGTTACTCCTTAGTATAAATTGGGTCATTTCTTACAAAAGGAGAGGAAAGCAGATACATTTCTTCTTTTTCATCATCTTTTCTTTCTGTCTCTGTCTCTTTTGTCTCTTTCTCTCTCTCTCTTTACCCCATTCCTTCTCCATATTCTCTTCCTATTTTACATATCCAGAAACTGAGACATAGAGAGGCTTGGTGACTTGTCCAGGGTCACACAGCTAATAAGTGCCTGAAACTAGATTTGAACTCAGGTTTTCCTGATGCCAGGTACAGCATATCTACTAGGCTGCTTGTCTTTAAATGCATGAATTGTATATGAATGATAGACTGGATGATAGGATTCAAAAGAGCTTTAATATTAAAACATTAGACCATATCTAATGATCTTATATTTTGCAATAATAGATTAGTCATATATTTGTGTTAAAAATAGTCTTCACCAGTATTGAGGTTAAATAACAATTTAAAAGTATCCGAGGTTTCTATTTATTTATTTAGAATTTTTACAATTTTTCCCCTAATCATGTTCCCCACCTCCCAAAAGGCATTCTGTTAGTCTTTACATTGTTTCCATGGTATACATTGATCTAAGTTGAATGTGATGAGAGAGAAATCACATCAGGGAAGAAAAATAAAGTATAAGAGATAGCAAAATTACATAATAAGACAACTTTATTTTAAATTAAAGCCTTTGGTCTTTGTTCAAACTCCACAAATCTTTCTCTGGATACAGATGGTTTTCTCCATCACAGATATTCCAAAATTGTGCCTGATTGTTGCACTGATGGAATGAGCAAGTCCATTGAGGTTGATTAACACCCCCATGTTGCTGTTAGGGTGTACAGTGTTTTTCTTGTTCTGCTCATCTTGCTCAGCATCAGTTCGTGCAAATCCTTCCAAGCTTCCCTGAATTCCCATCCCTCCTGGTTTCTAATAGGACAATAGTGTTCCATGACATACATATACCACAGTTTGCTAAGCCATTCCCCAATTGATGGACATTCACTCAATTTCCAATTCTTTGCCACCACAAACAGAGCTGCTATGAATATTTTTGTACAAGTGATGTTTTTATCTTTTTCATGATGTCTTCAGGGTATAGACCCAGTAATGGAATTGCTGGACAAAAGAGTATGCACATTTTTGTTGCCCTTTGGGTGTAATTCCAAATTGCTCTCCAGAAAGGTTAAATGAGCTCACAGCTCCACCAAAAATGTATTAGTGTCCCAGATTTCCCACATCCCTTTCAACATTGATCATTGTCCTTTCTGGTCATATTGGCCAGTCTGAGAGGTGTGAGATGGTTCCTCAGAGATGCTTTATTTGCATTTCTCTAATAAATAGTGATTTAGAGCAATTTTTCATATGACTATAGATTGCTTTGATTTCCTCATCTGTAAATTGCCTTTGCATATACTTTGACAATTTGTCAATTAGGGAATGGCTTGCTATTTTTAAAAAAAAATTGACTCAGTTCTCTATTTTAGAAATGAATCCTTTGTCAGAAGTACTAATTGTAAAAATTGTTTCCCAATTTACTACATTTCTATCAGAGATTTTTAACTGCAAGCTTATCATAAGTCAATTATATAATTTAGCAGTCAAGAAAGCTAATGTCACTTTGAGCCTCATTTGGGACAGCTGCCATGTCCAGGTCTAGTTGATGGTACCATTCTACTTTTCATATCTGTACTATTGAGCTCAGCTCTGAACACTAATTTTGAGGATGGACGTTGTTAAGAAACAAAGAGTAATCAGAAGATGATAGTCCCAATGGTGAAGGGTCTTCATTGCATGACATACAAAGAATGGTTGAAAATCGGGATATTTTTATCTGTAGAACTATAGACTTGATCAACATGATAATGATCATAACATATTTGAATGGCTGTCATAAAAGGTCAGTTAGACTTGTTCCATTTGTACCCAAAGGGCACACTGCAATTGATAAATAGAACCTACAAAAGAAGAAAATTTGGGCTTGATATGATGAAAAATTTTAATTTTTTAATTATACTTTTAATTATATTTATTAATTTTATTAATTATATATTTACATTTTTAATTCTATTTTTTCAATTAACAAATAAACATTCATTTTCTTTTCCTCACCCCTCCAGGTAGGAAAAAAAGCTCTTATAAAAAAAATAGATTTAGTTAAAAAAACTATTCTTATACTGGCCATGTTCAAAAAATGTATGTTTCATACTGTATCTTTAGTGCATTAATGGTTTCACTCTTCATCATCAGTCCTCTGGAATTGTGGTTGGTCAGTGCATTGATCAGGAGTCAAAGGCATTTGGTTTTTACACAGTGTTGTTACTGTATAAGTTACTCTCTAGATCTGACTCACTGCATCATTTGCATCAGTTTATACAAGTCTTATCAGATTTTGCTGAAACCATTCCTTTCATCATTTCCACAAATTAGTTTCCCATTACATTTATGTATAGACTTGTGTACAACCATTCCTCAATTAATGAGCACTTTTTTTATAACAAGAGAGTTGCTCTAAATATTTGTGTATATATATGAGTGCTTTTAAAAGAAAAGTTTGTTGGTTTTTGTTCATTCATTTGCTTTTCTATCAATAAGAGTTGTCCAAAAATAGAATGGAATGCCTTGGGAGAAAGTGGATTCTTGTTTCTTGAAGATCTGTAAGCAAAATCCAGATGACCATTTGTTGGTTTTGATGTTGAAGGAATTCTTTTTCAGGCATAATTTTTTTTTTTGCAAGGCAACCTACAAATGATTTATTCTTTGGGTAAAAGTTAGAATCTCTGATTTCTGAGGTTTCATTTAGTTCTAGGATCATGAAATTTGTCTTCTTTCTATAACATGTGTGGAAGGTTTATGTGCATTTTTTGTCACAGTGATATCACTGAGATGTGACCAAAATATGAGCACTAAATTGTGGATAATATGTGGTGGTTTTCAAAGTTCTTCACCATCAACCTGGACTAAGAAAAGCCCATATCTTTCCCTCTCCCTCTCCCAAAGGAGAAATAATCTCATGAGTCACATTGAGGACATGGCCTTTCAGATCTATCAGGAGTTCCAGAACTGGCAAGAATTCTAATCATTTAAGTAATCATTAAGTAAAACCCCTCTTCAACAGATGAAGTTAACTAAGGTTTATGGTGAATAAAGGTTACATAAGCAGTAGCAAGAGAGCAAAGATTGGAACTCAGAACCTCTGGCTCCAAATTCAGTGCCACACTGAGCTAAACCACAGAACTGTTTAGCACCATAACAGCTTTTCCGAACTAGGAGGGAGCAAGTAGAATCAAGTCTTTGACTCAAAGGGCATGAGGTTATACTACTCAAAGTCCTTACATTCTGCTGCCACCAACAAATAGATTTTGTGGTTACTCAATAGTCTTCAAATTCTTCAGACCTTGCTGGGATAATCTAATTCACAATTTAAAAAGCATTGCACAAATGGCAGAGGGAATGGTAGAGAGGTGCTTCTAGAAATTACAAATCAACATCCAGGGAAACATAATCTTGCAGGTGGAAGAGAGACTTCAGATGACCATTTAGTAAAAATTATGCCTGGGGTTGGCTAGGTGGTGCAGGGGTGGCTAGGTGGCACAGTGAATAGAGCACCGGTCCTGGAGTCAGGAGTACCTGAGTTCAAATCTGACCTCAGACACTTAATAATTACCTAGCTGTGTGGTCTTGGGCAAGCCACTTAACCCCATTTGCCTTGCAAAAAAAAAAAACAACTAAAAAAAATAAGTGGTTTTGCAGGTTCTATATGAAAGTTTCTAGGGATAAGGAGCTCATATTTACAAAAGTAATTTTTGAAAGTTCTAAACATTGGAAAAAAATTTTTCTTTATAATGAAATAGAATCTGTCTCATTTTAATGACCACTAATTTTGAATTTAAAAAAATCTGCCCTTGAGTTGATTTTTTTCTTTAATCCCGCAGACTGAATTCCTTCTAGACTGTATGTGTTAATTTGCTAGTCTTGTTTAGTTGTTTCCCTTTCCCCCATCACAGTATTTGAATGCAACATAAGCCACACACATGGTCACCATATTTAGTAAAATTATAAATGGAGAAAGCTCTTTGTTTTGCCTTGTGCATGTACTTGCTTCATTTCATAGAGAAAGAAACATGGAAAATTTACTCCTTCAGTGGGGCATCATTTCTGTCTCTGAAAATACCCATTGCTGAAGAAAAGCTGAAATGGAAAATAGGATAAAACCATGTTGTTATACACTGCTAC